>NC_079224.1:48470828-48485828 GCF_029633865.1 Lampris incognitus
GCCAATTGTGTCTGTAGGGATGCCCAACCGAGCCGGAGGTAACACGGGGATTCGAACCGCCGACCCCCGTGTTGGTAGGCAATGAAATAGACCGCTACGCTACCCGGGTGCCACGAGCTACTTGTTGACATCCAGGCAGTTGAAAGAAGCCAGGCTACGTGGAGATTTAGGGCGGAAGTGGAGCCCCAAGGAAAGAACAAGAAAGGCAAACTGCAGGCCAGAGAGACCACTGCTGCCACGGCCAAAGCAAAGGCTGCCTCCTCGTCTCCTCCGCCGACACAGGTGCAAAACCGCTTTGACAGAACTGTCAGAAGAAGACTGGAATTGCTTCTACAGAATAAAAAACACATTAATAGGAACTATCACTCTGGACTTATTACTGTCATCGACTTTTACCTTGTTATTGTTAATTCCTCTATTCTAGCGACAGGCATGGGTGCAAGTCCATGAACTGGGATGGCATCCACTGCTTTACCTGTGCCCCCGTCCAGAGGGTTAGTGGTTGTGTCAGAAAGGGCATCCCACAGGGGCATCCGGGTAGCGTGGTGGTCTATTCCGTCGCCTACCAACATGGGGATCCTGGTTCGAATCCCCTTGTTACCTCCGGCTTGGTCGGGCGTCCCTACAGACACAATTGGCCGTGTCTGCGGGTGGGAAGCCGGATGTGGGTGTGTGTCCTGGTCGCTGCACTAGCGCCTCCTCTGGTCGGTCGGGGCGCCTGTTTGGGGGAGGGGGGGGGACTGGGGGGATAGCGTGATCCTCCCACGTGCTACGTCCCCCTGGTGAAACACCTCACTGTCAGGTGAAAAGAAGTGGCTGGTGACTCCACATGTATGGGAGGAGGCATGTGGTAGTCTGCAGCCCTCCCTGGACCAGCAGAGGGGGTGGAGCAGAGACCGAGATGGCTCGGAAGAGTGGGGTAATTGGATTGGTACAATTGGGGAGAAATCCGATGTAAAATTGGCCAAATGGGTATTTGGACTGGGTTAACACCGACGACCATGGGTGCTGTTGCCCTGTCAGGTACCGATGGACACCATAAAACCCGCTGTCCCTGAGAAACAGGGAACAAGCTGAAACAAGGCGATGTTAATTCCTCTCTTATTGCTGTATTCTCAAACTCCTTAATAAATGATCTTCTTTCATTTAAAGACCAATACCACTGAATTTATTCATTCAAACGTGTTACACTTTACTGCTGGAACGGTTAAATTAATATTTCCACATACTGTAACGATCACGAATGACTAGACTCGCGAGCCCTTTGGTTACGGGGTCGGACACTGCAGTTGACTGGCTAACATAGTTGCCCGTGGTGCGGGAGACCCGGGGTCGCTACAGTACAGTTAGTGGTACTACTACTGTTACTGCACACTGCTATGATATTGATTGAGAATCGCACATGACACCAAGACGACGCGATGAATAGTAACAACAGCAAACTGCAAGAGTAAAAATAAATTAATTTTTTTGGCTGGTAAAAAAAAACCTGTCAGGCCAGTAGTAATTTTTTCCATCTACCAGCCACATTGGCAGGTAAGCCAAAAGGTTAACTTTGGACCTCCAACCGTGATGACCCCGCACTGGATTCAGCGGGTAGAGAAATCCCGAGAGGGGATGGACTGACGTGTCACATGACCGCAGCTGGAAATCTTCCTGTTTCTTAACTCCACCTCTCTTATGAAGGGAGACGCAGTGAGCAAAGACCAGCCGGTCTGACTAATGAAATCTGACCTGACGACTGATCATAACCATCACCTCCTTCTCCTCGCCTCGGTTATTCAGTCTAAATGGCCTCCAAGTGGAAGCTCTGAGCAGTTCTTATGTTGTCAAAGATGCCCGAGCAAAACCTCCCAGAGGTCAGAGTCACTTCCTACCTTACAGGACATCCAAGTTAGCAGCGGCTGAAAAAGCAAAGAGGCCACAAACAATTTTCTAACCCCGCAGCGCGTCATTTACGTTTAATAAGTACCACGAAGGAGAGTCCGGGGGGTTCAACATCTCAGGGTGGATTCCAGATGAGGGGGAACAGCACATCTGACCTTGGTGCTGATATCAACGCCAGCGAGAAGAGAGCCGGATCAAAAGGCCTTTCCAGCAGGCCGAATCTAGAGGCTCAGTGTGCCAGTCCCACACTGGCTGCAGTATCATTTCAGCTCCAGCGCTAATTAAGGATTTATGAGCTTATGATATGTTCTATAATAAGATGTGTTGGAACAGCTGCATAGGATGACCCATTATACAGATGAGTCTCAAGTGGAGAGTTTATCTAACAATGCAAACCAAACACTACTACCACTACTACCACTACTACTACTACTACCACTACTACTACTACCACTACTACTACTATGCAAACCAAACAGTTGTGATTTAACGCTGTTTAGTTTGCTCTTGCGTATCCAACATCAGCTCTGCTATCTGCTCCACTGCTGGCAGTCTTAGAACCTGGCTTATCTAGTCCTGGTCCTAGTCAACAAAAGCATCTCGCCCCCCGCCCCCCACCACATCTGTACATTTTTCATGTTCATGATGAAGCCTGCGGTCTAAATGACCTTCATCAGGACTCGCTCAGCAGGCGAGCAGCTGCACCAAGCCTGGAGAATTCAAATTAAGGAACAATTATGGATGAGGAGGGTCTTCTGTCTTCTCTTTTTTTGTGGTCCCTCCTATAAGCCCTCGGGGTTTTTACTACAGTGGCTCAAATTCTTATTTTTCTCTTTCCGTCACTCATCAGAAATCCCTGTGTGGAAGTTCCACGTCAGGCTGCCCAAACAAAGCCGTCATTCAGTTCTTCCAGGAGCCAGACGGTGTGAAATGAGCCCAGCTAGACGTTTCCCATAACAAGACAGTGGGATTCTTTTTTTTCCCCCATTTTATTTTTAACTTGAACCTTTTCCAGTCCAAACTACCGCCATGTCTTGTCTTTTAATCTAACACTGAGTTCGTTCGTTCGTTCATTCATTCATTCACTCTCTCGACCCGTTTAGTTCAGGTGATGGTGGCAGGGGGCTGGTGTCCATATCCCTGCATGGAGACGCTGTGGACGGGGAATGAAAGTGTTGCTACCTGAGGAATATCAATACATGAGAGAAACGCTGATGTTTAATTAAGTCCTCACAAACTATTAGGAGCACGTGCCAAAGCTGAAACCTCCCTTCTGAATGCTTAATAATTCTCTCCGTCTGTTCTGAGTATCCATCTCTCTTCTCGGACTGGACTCAGTCAGATCAGGACTTTCACCTGGATTCACCTGGTTCAGTCTGGGATGTGGACCTGGTCGTCCGAATGGATCCTGACAAAAGGCAGAAACAAGCGTTTTCCCAGTGGCTAGGGCTAGCACTGTTGCCTCACAGCAAGAAGGTCCTGGGTTCGAACCCCAGGCCGTCCCAGGTGCTTTCTGTGTGCAGTTTGCATGTCCTCCCCGTGTCTGTGTGGGTTTCCTCCCACCATCAAAAAGACATGCATGTTAGGGTCAATACTCCTGCCTGTGCCCCTGAGCAAGGCAGTGGAAAGAAGAAGTGGAGTTGGTCCCCGGGTGCTGCAGCTGCCCACTGCTGCTACACAACAGGATGCTGACATGCAGACAACACACTCACTGTTCCTGTACAGCGACAAAATAAAGTGGCTTTCTTTCATTTCCACCGCCTACACCTACTGTCAAACCAGGATCACGGGTTCAGAAAGAAACCACTACCTGGAAACAATAGCGTACCGTAGGGTTTCAGTCAGGACCCCCAGTAACAAACTGAAGACCCTGACAATACAGAAAACACGGCCACATACAAAATACACTATCACGCACTACATGCAGTACTGGCTCAACACCAACAACACAGCTGACCTTCAGCAATCACGATGCACACCACTGTGCACTACAGCAGCTACTGCAGCTTGCGTCACCATCACAGCTTCCTTTATGTCACTCAGCAACCACACTGCACACACACACACCACTTGGCACAACAACAACAACAACAACAACAACAACAAACACGTTTCGCCTCTCATCCAAGAGGCTTCCTCAGTTTGTGCCTTTCTAACTAGACGAAGCTAGTCTGACTGGCTGCTGATGAGACTCAGACTTTATCCTCTTGGAGAGGATAAAGTCTGAGTCTCATCAGCAGCCAGTCAGACTACTTGTTTTAGCTTGGTCTAGTCAGAAAGGCACGAACTGAGGAAGCCTCTTGGATGAGAGGCGAAACGTCTTCACGGATATATACCAAGTCCAGTTGCACTTGATTCAACTCCTTTGGAGAACCATGACCCGGATGAAGGAGAACATTCACAGACAACAACAAACACGTTTCCACAGCTGATGTAGAGCACACCAATCACTTGCCCAATTTCAACAAATTCAGTTAAGTACAGCCACAATATTATCAGGGCACCGCCTTCAGTTCAATAGGAAAATGTGCACACCAACCTGGAGTTGGAGTTCCACCCCACCTGAGAGACACGTGGCAGCCTTCTCTCACAAAGTCATCCAGTATAGCAATACCACTAGTACTGGTCCGGGGAGGGAGTTGTGACGTGTTTACATGACACAGGACCTCCCTGCTCGGCCCCATGAGCAAACAAGTAGTTGAATCCGGACACATGTCAGGCACACTTCAATGTAACATGTTGTAGCGAATTTGGGGGGCAGTCTGGGAGACCGTTGCCACAGCCGGGACGCGAACCCGTGTCTCCTGCTCCGCAAGTGACAACGTTAACCAGTTGACTAAAGGCTCCAACCCGGTAGTCAAGGACCAACGTGTCTACTTATCCATGCACGTTACACTATGAGAAACAAATGATGATGTTGATTTGACAGGGCCAGCAGAGAAGGCCCCGCTGGCCCTGACAGCCCACCACCGCCTGGAAACAGGTCTCAGATAGGAGCTCGGTATTGGTGAAAACAGGTCTCAGATAGCAGCTCGGTATTAGTGAAAACAGGTCTCAGATAGCAGCTCGGTATTGGTGAAAACAGGTCTCAGATAGCAGCTCGGTATTGGTGAAAACAGGTCTCAGATAGCAGCTCGGTATTAGTGTAACCTACAAAAGACTCGCTGGCCGATCGCTAGGGGGTCGACCCCCTTCAGCCGAGCGGTTATCGAGGTCGCCTCGTGGTGCAGTATTAATTTAATTAAACGATAATTCAAAACAATTTAACCGAAGCTATAAATAAAACAGTTTTTTCCAGGTGTTAGTGTTCCTCCAGGTGTTAGTGTTCATCCAGGTGTTGGCGTTCCTCCAGGTGTTAGCGTTCCTCCAGGTGTTAGTGTTCATCCAGGTGTTAGCGTTCCTCCAGGTGTTAGCGTTCATCCAGGTGTTAGCGTTCATCCAGGGGTTAGCGTTCATCCAGGTGTTAATGTTCCTCCAGGTGTTAGCGTTCATCCAGGTGTTAGCGTTCATCCAGGGGTTAGCGTTCATCCAGGTGTTAATGTTCCTCGAGGTGTTAGCGTTCATCCAGGTGTTAGCGTTCCTCCAGGTGTTAGCGTTCCTCCAGTTGGTAGTGTTCATCCAGGTGTTAGCGTTCCTCCAGGTGGTAGTGTTCATACAGGTGTTAGCGTTCCTCCAGGTGTTAGCGTTCATCCAGGTGTTAGCGTTCCTCCAGGTGTTAGCGTTCCTCCAGGTGTTAATGTTCATCCAGGTGTTAGCGTTCATCCAGGTGTTAGCGTTCATCCATGTGTTAGTGTTCCTCCAGGTGTTAATGTTCCTCCAGGTGGTAGTGTTCATCCAGGTGTTAGTGTTCCTCCAGGTGTTAGTGTTCATCCAGGTGTTAGCGTTCCTCCAGGTGGTAGCGTTCATCCAGGTGTTAGCGTTCCTCCAGGTGTTAGCGTTCCTCCAGGTGTTAGCGTTCATCCAGGGGTTAGCGTTCATCCAGGTGTTAATGTTCCTCCAGGTGTTAGCGTTCATCCAGGTGTTAGCGTTCATCCAGGGGTTAGCGTTCATCCAGGTGTTAATGTTCCTCCAGGTGTTAGCGTTCATCCAGGTGTTAGCGTTCCTCCAGTTGGTAGTGTTCCTCCAGGTGTTAGCGTTCCTCCAGGTGGTAGTGTTCATACAGGTGTTAGCGTTCCTCCAGGTGTTAGCGTTCCTCCAGGTGTTAGCGTTCCTCCAGGTGTTAGCGTTCATCCAGGTGTTAGCGTTCATCCATGTGTTAGTGTTCATCCAGGTGTTAATGTTCCTCCAGGTGTTAGTGTTCCTCCAGGTGGTAGTGTTCATCCAGGTGTTAGTGTTCCTCCAGGTGTTAGTGTTCATCCAGGTGTTAATGTTCCTCCAGGTGTTAGCGTTCATCCAGGTGTTAATGTTCCTCCAGGTGTTAGCGTTCCTCCAGATGTTAGCGTTCCTCCAGGTGGTAGCGTTCCTCCAGGTGGTAGTGTTCCTCCAGGTGGTAGTGTTCCTCCAGGTGTTAGCGTTCATCCAGGGGTTAATGTTCCTCCAGGTGGTAGTGTTCATCCAGGTGTTAGTGTTCCTCCAGGTGTTAGTGTTCATCCAGGTGTTAATGTTCCTCCAGGGGTTAGCGTTCATCCAGGGGTTAATGTTCCTCCAGGTGTTAGCGTTCCTCCAGGGGTTAATGTTCCTCCAGGTGTTAGCGTTCCTCCAGGTGTTAGCGTTCCTCCAGGTGTTAATGTTCAGTCGTTTGGAAAGTAAAAACCCTCAATATTGTAAATAGAGGGTTTTCACAAATGTCCTACCTGTCATGATATTAAGACAATGTTGGTTCTCTTCCAACGACAGACACGGTGTTTCCCCGAGGGTTTCCCCAGGCCTGGTGGCACGGGGCGGAGAGAGACAAGACACGCGGGGCGGCTTACCGGCGCGGGCGGCTTCGGGCGCGTGGTGAAGCAGGCGCTCTGCAATCCGAGTGGCTGCTGCAGCTGGACACGCGCTTTATGAAACGCAACCCGACTATATTTACAATACTGGCGTTCAGTCACCCTCATGCGCCCTGCACGAGCCGACAGGCACATAACTCCTCCCCCAACCGTCCCTGTGCATAACTGTAGTCCCCTGACTTCCGGTTTCATACCAGTTTCCTGTTTGTTGGCGCGTGCTGTTGACGATGGCATATTTTCCGCGACGCCTGCAGGATTTACCATGGATACATGTCCACCACACGCACACAACTGTCCACACACTTCCACCCGCACCTGCCAGCACACTTCCACCCGCACCTGCCTGCACACTTCCACCCGCACCTGCCTGCACACTTCCACCCGCACCTGCCAGCACACTTCCACCCGCACCTGCCTGCACACTTCCACCTGCACCTGCCAGCACACTTCCACCCGCACCTGCCTGCACACTTCCACCCGCACCTGCCTGCACACTTCCACCCGCACCTGCCTGCACACTTCCACCCGCACCTGCCTGCACACTTCCACCCGCACCTGCCAGCACACTTCCACCCGCACCTGCCTGCACACTTCCACCCGCACCTGCCTGCACACTTCCACCCGCACCTGCCAGCACACTTCCACCCGCACCTGCCTGCACACTTCCACCTGCAGCACACTTCCACCCGCACCTGCCTGCACACTTCCACCCGCACCTGCCTGCACACTTCCACCCGCACCTGCCTGCACACTTCCACCCGCACCTGCCAGCACACTTCCACCCGCACCTGCCTGCACACTTCCACCCGCCAGCACACTTCCACCCGCACCTGCCTGCACACTTCCACCCGCACCTGCCTGCACACTTCCACCCGCACCTGCCTGCACACTTCCACCCGCACCTGCCTGCACACTTCCACCCGCACCTGCCTGCACACTTCCACCCGCACCTGCCAGCACACTTCCACCCGCACCTGCCTGCACACTTCCACCCGCACCTGCCAGCACACTTCCACCCGCCAGCACACTTCCACCCGCCAGCACACTTCCACCCGCACCTGCCAGCACACTTCCACCCGCACCTGCCAGCACACTTCCACCCGCACCTGCCAGCACACTTCCACCCGCACCTGCCAGCACACTTCCACCCGCACCTGCCAGCACACTTCCACCTGCACCTGCCAGCACACTTCCACCCGCACCTGCCAGCACACTTCCACCCGCACCTGCCAGCACACTTCCACCTGCACCTGCCAGCACACTTCCACCTGCACCTGCCAGGACACTTCCACCTGCACCTGCCAGCACACTTCCACCCGCACCTGCCAGCACACTTCCACCTGCACCTGCCAGCACACTTCCACCTGCCCACACACTTCCACCTGCACCTGCCAGCACACTTCCACCTGCACCTGCCAGCACACTTCCACCTGCACCTGCCAGCACACTTCCACCTGCACCTGCCAGCACACTTCCACCCGCACCTGCCAGCACACTTCCACCTGCACCTGCCAGCACACTTCCACCTGCACCTGCCAGCACACTTCCACCTGCACCTGCCAGCACACTTCCACCCGCACCTGCCAGCACACTTCCACCTGCACCTGCCAGGACACTTCCACCTGCACCTGCCAGCACACTTCCACCTGCACCTGCCAGCACACTTCCACCCGCACCTGCCAGCACACTTCCACCTGCACCTGCCAGCACACTTCCACCTGCCCACACACTTCCACCCGCACCTGCCAGCACACTCTCACCCGCACCTGCCAGCACACTTCCACCCGCACCTGCCAGCACACTTCCACCCGCACCTGCCTGCACACTTCCACCCGCCAGCACACTTCCACCCGCACCTGCCTGCACACTTCCACCCGCACCTGCCAGCACACTTCCACCCGCCAGCACACTTCCACCCGCCAGCACACTTCCACCCGCCAGCACACTTCCACCCGCACCTGCCAGCACACTTCCACCCGCACCTGCCAGCACACTTCCACCCGCACCTGCCAGCACACTTCCACCCGCACCTGCCAGCACACTTCCACCTGCACCTGCCAGCACACTTCCACCCGCACCTGCCAGCACACTTCCACCCGCACCTGCCAGCACACTTCCACCTGCACCTGCCAGCACACTTCCACCTGCACCTGCCAGGACACTTCCACCTGCACCTGCCAGCACACTTCCACCCGCACCTGCCAGCACACTTCCACCTGCACCTGCCAGCACACTTCCACCTGCCCACACACTTCCACCCGCACCTGCCAGCACACTTCCACCCGCACCTGCCAGCACACTTCCACCTGCCCACACATTTCCACCTGCACCTGCCAGCACACTTCCACCTGCACCTGCCAGCACACTTCCACCTGCACCTGCCAGGACACTTCCACCCGCACCTGCCAGCACACTTCAACCTGCACCTGCCAGCACACTTCCACCTGCACCTGCCAGCACACTTCCACCCGCACCTGCCAGCACACTTCCACCTGCACCTGCCAGCACACTTCCACCCGCACCTGCCCACACACTTCCACCTGCACCTGCCAGCACATTCTCACCCGCACCTGCCAGCACACTTCCACCTGCACCTGCCAGCACACTTCCACCTGCACCTGCCAGCACACTTCCACCCGCACCTGCCAGCACACTCTCACCCGCACCTGCCAGCACACTTCCACCTGCACCTGCCAGCACACTTCCACCCGCACCTGCCAGCACACTCTCACCCGCACCTGCCAGCACACTCCCACCTGCACCTGCCAGCACACTTCCACCCGCACCTGCCAGCACACTTCCACCCGCACCTGCCAGCACACTTCCACCTGCACCTGCCAGCACACTTCCACCCGCACCTGCCAGCACACTCTCACCCGCACCTGCCAGCACACTCTCACCCGCACCTGCCAGCACACTTCCACCCGCACCTGCCAGCACACTTCCACCCGCACCTGCCAGCACACTTCCACCTGCACCTGCCCACACACTTCCACCTGCACCTGCCAGCACACTTCCACCTGCACCTGCCCACACACTTCCACCCGCACCTGCCAGCACACTTCCACCCGCACCTGCCAGCACACTTCCACCCGCACCTGCCAGCACACTTCCACCCGCACCTGCCAGCACACTTCCACCCGCACCTGCCAGCACACTTCCACCCGCACCTGCCAGCACACTTCCACCCGCACCTGCCAGCACACTTCCACCCGCACCTGCCAGCACACTTCCACCCGCACCTGCCAGCACACTTCCACCCGCACCTGCCAGCACACTTCCACCCGCACCTGCCAGCACACTTCCACCCGCACCTGCCAGCACACTCCCACCCGCACCTGCCAGCACACTCTCACCCGCACCTGCCAGCACACTCTCACCCGCACCTGCCAGCACACTTCCACCCGCACCTGCCAGCACACTTCCACCCGCACCTGCCAGCACACTTCCACCTGCACCTGCCAGCACACTCCCACCTGCACCTGCCCACACACTTCCACCTGCACCTGCCAGCACACTTCCACCTGCACCTGCCAGCACACTTCCACCTGCACCTGCCAGCACACTTCAACCCGCACCTGCCAGCACACTTCCACCTGCACCTGCCAGCACACTCCCATCTGCACCTGCCCACACACTCCCACCTGCACCTGCCAGCACACTTCCACCCGCACCTGCCAGCACACTTCAACCCGCACCTGCCAGCACAGTTCCACCTGCACCTGCCAGCACACTCCCACCTGCACCTGCCCACACACTCCCACCTGCACCTGCCAGCACACTTCCACCTGCCAGCACACTTCCACCCGCACCTGCCAGCACACTTCCACCCGCACCTGCCAGCACACTTCCAGCTGCACCTGCCCACACACTCCCACCTGCACCTGCCAGCACACGGGGGGAAAAGTTTCAAGTTGTACAGATCAAGTTCCGTCCACACTTCCGTCCGTCCGTCCTCATAATTGTGGATGTAAGGTAACTTCGAAGGGGGCGGGGTTTCCAAACAAAACATAACTTCTTCATTCGTCCTTAACGTGACTGACACTTATATTTTACGTACATCAAAATTTAAAGAATTCTGAATGACTGAAATATGATCACAGACGTAACATACAAGAATCACGTCATATATACGAAATGCATTTTTGTAGATTGTACAACCCCACCTCTCCCCTTTTTTCAGTGCAGCATGGTGGTCTGTTCCGTTGCCTACCAACACAGGGATCCCCGGATCGAATCCCTGTGTTACCTCTGGCTTGGTCGGGCGTCCCCTCAGACACAATTGGCCGTGTCTGCGGGTGGGAAGCCGGATGTGGGTATGTGTCCTGGTCGCTGCACTAGCGCCTCCTCTGGTTGGTGGGGGCGCCTGTTCGGGGGGAATAGCGTGATCCTCCCAGGAGGCATGTGGTAGTCTGCAGCCCTCCCCGGATCAGCAGAGGAGGTGGAGCAGCGACCGGGACGGCTCGGAGGTGGGGTAATTGGCCAAGTACAATTGGGGAGAAAAAAAGAGTGGAAAAATCTTTAAAAAAAAAAGTGGATAAAGTTCTGACATGATTTGTCTTGGTCTCAGTTTTTGCATGACAAAAATGTGCCATTCTGTCAGGGGTGTGTCGACTTTCCATAGCCGCTGTACGCCGAAACACATGATCTGTTCTCATGCCACTGCAGCACGTTTCCCACAAGTTCAGCACCAAGTGTGGCACATATCTGCACTGTATTCACACTGCATATTGTATTTGCCTTCACAACAATCAGTCCACGGTTTGGTTGCTGAAGATGCTTTCGTTCTAAAAGAGGCCAACATGGCGGACAACCTGACACGTCTGTTATGCATTTGACGAGAGTAAGTGGAGGTCAGTCATCACTATTAATTTATTGGTTATTGTTGGCACCTGTGGGGTT
This sequence comes from Lampris incognitus, assembly GCF_029633865.1. Taxonomy (NCBI): domain Eukaryota; kingdom Metazoa; phylum Chordata; class Actinopteri; order Lampriformes; family Lampridae; genus Lampris; species Lampris incognitus. The sequence goes on from NC_079224.1 coordinate 48,482,552, forward strand.
GGTGGGGCTACTACACAGGGTGCAGGGTGCTGGTGGAGGGAGATGGGTCCTCTGCAGGCGGCCCTGGGCGGCTGTGCTGTACTTACAGCGCGGCTGACTCAGGTGGAAATAACCGCAGGGGGCACGCGCTCATACAAGATTAATTAGAACGACTGCTGGCGGATGTCATTGGTGGATATAAAAATATATCCAGCACCTCCCCCCTGCCGGGGTCAAATACTCCATCCCACACGTCAGACACACCCTGCAGGCTCCTGAACCGCCGAGTCCCTTCATCTCGAGCTTTCTGTAGAAACCAGTTCATCCGTTTTGCCTTCGTTGGGCACGTGTAGTGATGAGAAAGAGGAGAAAGATGAAACAAAGACCTGCTGAAACAAACCCTGTATGAAGTGGACCAGTTCAGGGCTGATGGAAGGTTTAGCCAACAGGACAAACATATTCTTTGATTTAAGACCTCTGCTGACTCAGAAACTGCTCTCTGGTCCAGCTCGCATACTGAATATGATTTTTGCTGTCACTCAATACATCATTTACATGACAGCTTTTGATAGCTACAGTGTTGTGTAAAACATGACTAAAATGGGGCGTCCGGGTGGCGTGGCGGTGTATTCCGTTGCATACCAACAAGGGGATCGCCGGTTCGAATCCCCGTGTTGCCTCCAGCTTGGTCGGGCGTCCCTACAGACACAATTGGCCGTGTCTGCGGGTGGGAAGCCGGATGTGGGTATGTGTCCTGGTCGCTGCACTAGCGCCTCCTCTGGTCGGTCGGGGGTGCTTGGTCGGGGAGGGGGGAGAGAGGAACTGGGGGGAATAGCCTGATCTTCCCACGCGCTACGTCCCCCTGGTGAAACTCCTCACTGTCAGGTGAAAAGAAGCGGCTGGTGACTCCACATGTATAAGAGGAGACGTGGTAGACTGCAGCCCTCCCCAGATCGGCAGAGGGGGTGGAGCAGAGACCGGGACCGCTCGAAAGAGTGGGGTAATTGGCCAAGTACAACATGTCTAAAATGTAAATATTTGCTATGACAATGCGATCTCAGTTAAATGTATATGTAAAATCACACTTTTCCATCCCCCCACAACCCCTGCTGAAGAGCCTTTACTACAGCTGGCCAGTGGCCAACAGTAGAAAACTGTGGTTGTCCTCCCACGTGTGTAAAACTGTTTAAATGTGAAGCATGGCTGCGTTGAAACAGTCGGCTGCTCAGTCAACCTCCCCTGTAGAAACACGGGTGAAAAATCAGTATTTGGTTTTAGTTAAATGCTTGAGGAGAACTCGGAGCTTCCCAGTATAAACTGCCAGGGGCTGATGGGTAGACTGGGTTTCCGCTGTTTGCTCAGCAAATCAGAGGGTTATTTTTAGGCCAGAGGCTCAGCAGCATCTCCCAAACCACAATAGCAGTGCTTCATAGCTGGAGCACCGACAATCCAACAGTCGGTAAAAGGAGAGAGCGGCGGAAAACTGCAGAGTAACAATACTGTAACACTGTAACACTACAGTTGTAACACTGTATACACAGTCAGTAAAACGAGAGAGAGGCGGAAAACTACAGAGTAACAATACTGTAACACTGTAACACTACAGTTGTAACACTGTAACAACAGTCAGTAAAACGAGAGAGAGGCGGAAAACTACAGAGTAACAATACTGTAACACTGTAACACTACAGTTGTAACACTGTAACAACAGTCAGTAAAACGAGAGAGAGGCGGAAAACTACAGAGTAACAATACCGTAACAATGTAACACTACAGTTGTAACACTGTATCAACAGTCAGTAAAACGAGAGCGAGGCTGAAAACTACAGAGTAACAATACCGTAACACTGTAACACTACAGTTGTAACACTGTATCAACAGTCAGTAAAACGAGAGAGAGGCGGAAAACTAGAGTAACAATACCGTAACAATGTAACACTCCAGTTGTAACACTGTATCAACAGTCAGTAAAACGAGAGAGAGGCAGAAAACTACAGAGTAACAATACTGTAACAATGTAACACTCCAGTTGTAACACTGTATCAACAGTCAGTAAAACGAGAGAGAGGCGGAAAACTACAGAGTAACAATACCGTAACAATGTAACACTCCAGTTGTAACACTGTATCAACAGTCAGAAAAACGAGAGAGAAGCAGAAAACTACAGAGTAACAATACCACAACAACGTAACGCTACAGTTGTAACAGAGTAATGACACTATAATGAAACGCTAACAATAATATAACAATCGTGTGGACACACAACACTGGTGACAGTGCTTCTATGGAAAAGACAGGATATAAGTGCGGTTAAGTAAACATGACAGGGTTTAAGTGTGTGTGTGTTGGGCCGTATGTGTGATTGTGTTATTAGTGTGTACTGCATGTGCATTTGTGGAGTGTAGTGTATCAGAAGAGGAGAGAGACGAAGAGAAAGACAGCAGCGGTCTAATGTTAAGAGGATGTAGGAGATGTGACAGAAGTGAAGACAGTAAGAGTAAAGGGGAGAGAGAGAGAATTAGGCCTGAGAGCTCTGAAAACCCAAGAACTGAACCCCGAAAAGAGTCCCCTGAAGCAGCTGGCTCTGAGACTCATTAACCCTGTAACAAATACTAAGACCAACCAACCTCAGGCCAGCACTGCATCCCAAACAAAGTTTACGATAAATCAGCTATAAAACAAAGCAAGAACAATTATCTGAAACATTGGAACGCTGAAATCAAAACTCAAAACAAACTAGAAGTCTATCGGGCCCTAAAAACAAACTATGATCCTGAAGAACACCTCTTAACTGTCAGAGACAGGAAGCAGCGACAGACCCTCACCAAATACAGGCTCAGTGACCACAGTCTAGCCATTGAAAAGGGGAGACACAAAAAGACCTGGTTGCCAAAAGAGCAACGATCATGTGGTCAGTGCATGACAGATGAGGTGGAGACAGAGGGGCACTTCCTCCTTAAATGTGACAGATTTGAAAAACAGCGCCGGGCTTTTGTCAAGGAGCTGGAACATGTGACTCCAGAGTAGCAGGACATGGAGGAGCAGGTAAGCTGTGGGTGGTCCTGGGAGGAGGACAGCGGCGAGCATTGCAGCAAGATTTATATTATCTTGCCACAACCTGAGAGATAGTGGATGACGGCACCTATTGCTACTATTGTTATTTAATATCATAATCATTGTTGTTGTTATTATTATTATAATCGTTGTTGTTGTTATTATTATAATCATTGTTGTATTGTGTTGTTAATGTTTTACATGCTTTGGCAACATGTACACAAATGTATGTCATGCCAATAAA
>NC_079224.1:48488328-48550828 GCF_029633865.1 Lampris incognitus
TATAGTCTGATTTATCCTCATGTTGGTTTGTTTTATAGCTGATTTATCCTCATGTTGGTTTGTTTTATAGTCTGATTTATCCTCATGTTGGTTTGTTTTATAGTCTGATTTATCCTCATGTTGGTTTGTTTTATAGTCTGATTTATCCTCATGTTGGTTTGTTTTATAGCTGATTTATCCTCATGTTGGTTTGTTTTATAACTGATTTATCCTCATGTTGGTTTGTTTTATACCTGATTTATCCTCATGTTGGTTTGTTTTATACCTGATTTATCCTCATGTTGGTTTGTTTTATAGCTGATTTATCCTCATGTTGGTTTGTTTTATAGTCTGATTTATCCTCATGTTGGTTTGTTTTATAGTCTGATTTATCCTCATGTTGGTTTGTTTTATAGCTGATTTATCCTCATGTTGGTTTGTTTTATAGCTGATTTATCCTCATGTTGGTTTGTTTTATAGCTGATTTATCCTCATGTTGGTTTGTTTTATAGTCTGATTTATCCTCATGTTGGTTTGTTTTATAGCTGATTTATCCTCATGTTGGTTTGTTTTATAGTCTGATTTATCCTCATGTTGGTTTGTTTTATAGCTGATTTATCCTCATGTTGGTTTGTTTTATAGCTGATTTATCCTCATGTTGGTTTGTTTTATAGTCTGATTTATCCTCATGTTGGTTTGTTTTATAGTCTGATTTATCCTCATGTTGGTTTGTTTTATAGTCTGATTTATCCTCATGTTGGTTTGTTTTATAGTCTGATTTATCCTCATGTTGGTTTGTTTTATAGCTGATTTATCCTCATGTTGGTTTGTTTTATAGCTGATTTATCCTCATGTTGGTTTGTTTTATACCTGATTTATCCTCATGTTGGTTTGTTTTATAGCTGATTTATCCTCATGTTGGTTTGTTTTATAGCTGATTTATCCTCATGTTGGTTTGTTTTATAACTGATTTATCCTCATGTTGGTTTGTTTTATAACTGATTTATCCTCATGTTGGTTTGTTTTATAACTGATTTATCCTCATGTTGGTTTGTTTTATAGTCTGATTTATCCTCATGTTGGTTTGTTTTATAGCTGATTTATCCTCATGTTGGTTTGTTTTATAACTGATTTATCCTCATGTTGGTTTGTTTTATAGTCTGATTTATCCTCATGTTGGTTTGTTTTATAGTCTGATTTATCCTCATGTTGGTTTGTTTTATAACTGATTTATCCTCATGTTGGTTTGTTTTATAGCTGATTTATCCTCATGTTGGTTTGTTTTATAGTCTGATTTATCCTCATGTTGGTTTGTTTTATAGCTGATTTATCCTCATGTTGGTTTGTTTTATAGTCTGATTTATCCTCATGTTGGTTTGTTTTATAGCTGATTTATCCTCATGTTGGTTTGTTTTATAGCTGATTTATCCTCATGTTGGTTTGTTTTATAGCTGATTTATCCTCATGTTGGTTTGTTTTATAGCTGATTTATCCTCATGTTGGTTTGTTTTATAGTCTGATTTATCCTCATGTTGGTTTGTTTTATAGCTGATTTATCCTCATGTTGGTTTGTTTTATAGCTGATTTATCCTCAGGTTGGTTTGTTTTATAGCTGATTTATCCTCATGTTGGTTTGTTTTATAGCTGATTTATCCTCATGTTGGTTTGTTTTATAGTCTGATTTATCCTCATGTTGGTTTGTTTTATAGCTGATTTATCCTCATGTTGGTTTGTTTTATAGTCTGATTTATCCTCATGTTGGTTTGTTTTATAGCTGATTTATCCTCATGTTGGTTTGTTTTATAGTCTGATTTATCCTCATGTTGGTTTGTTTTATAGTCTGATTTATCCTCATGTTGGTTTGTTTTATAGCTGATTTATCCTCATGTTGGTTTGTTTTATAGCTGATTTATCCTCATGTTGGTTTGTTTTATACCTGATTTATCCTCATGTTGGTTTGTTTTATAGCTGATTTATCCTCATGTTGGTTTGTTTTATAGCTGATTTATCCTCATGTTGGTTTGTTTTATAACTGATTTATCCTCATGTTGGTTTGTTTTATAACTGATTTATCCTCATGTTGGTTTGTTTTATAACTGATTTATCCTCATGTTGGTTTGTTTTATAGTCTGATTTATCCTCATGTTGGTTTGTTTTATAGCTGATTTATCCTCATGTTGGTTTGTTTTATAACTGATTTATCCTCATGTTGGTTTGTTTTATAGTCTGATTTATCCTCATGTTGGTTTGTTTTATAGTCTGATTTATCCTCATGTTGGTTTGTTTTATAACTGATTTATCCTCATGTTGGTTTGTTTTATAGCTGATTTATCCTCATGTTGGTTTGTTTTATAGTCTGATTTATCCTCATGTTGGTTTGTTTTGTAGCTGATTTATCCTCATGTTGGTTTGTTTTATAGTCTGATTTATCCTCATGTTGGTTTGTTTTATAGCTGATTTATCCTCATGTTGGTTTGTTTTATAGCTGATTTATCCTCATGTTGGTTTGTTTTATAGCTGATTTATCCTCATGTTGGTTTGTTTTATAGCTGATTTATCCTCATGTTGGTTTGTTTTATAGTCTGATTTATCCTCATGTTGGTTTGTTTTATAGCTGATTTATCCTCATGTTGGTTTGTTTTATAGCTGATTTATCCTCATGTTGGTTTGTTTTATAGCTGATTTATCCTCATGTCGGTTTGTTTTATAGCTGATTTATCCTCATGTTGGTTTGTTTTATAGCTGATTTATCCTCATGTTGGTTTGTTTTATAGCTGATTTATCCTCATGTTGGTTTGTTTTATAGCTGATTTATCCTCATGTTGGTTTGTTTTATAGCTGATTTATCCTCATGTTGGTTTGTTTTATAACTGATTTATCCTCATGTTGGTTTGTTTTATAGCTGATTTATCCTCATGTTGGTTTGTTTTATAGCTGATTTATCCTCATGTTGGTTTGTTTTATACCTGATTTATCCTCATGTTGGTTTGTTTTATAGCTGATTTATCCTCATGTTGGTTTGTTTTATAGCTGATTTATCCTCATGTTGGTTTGTTTTATAACTGATTTATCCTCATGTTGGTTTGTTTTATAACTGATTTATCCTCATGTTGGTTTGTTTTATAACTGATTTATCCTCATGTTGGTTTGTTTTATAGTCTGATTTATCCTCATGTTGGTTTGTTTTATAGTCTGATTTATCCTCATGTTGGTTTGTTTTATAGTCTGATTTATCCTCATGTTGGTTTGTTTTATAGCTGATTTATCCTCATGTTGGTTTGTTTTATAGTCTGATTTATCCTCATGTTGGTTTGTTTTATAGTCTGATTTATCCTCATGTTGGTTTGTTTTATACCTGATTTATCCTCATGTTGGTTTGTTTTATAGCTGATTTATCCTCATGTTGGTTTGTTTTATAGTCTGATTTATCCTCATGTTGGTTTGTTTTATAGCTGATTTACCCTCATGTTGGTTTGTTTTATAGCTGATTTATCCTCATGTTGGTTTGTTTTATAGTCTGATTTATCCTCATGTTGGTTTGTTTTATAGCTGATTTATCCTCATGTTGGTTTGTTTTATAGTCTGATTTATCCTCATGTTGGTTTGTTTTATAGTTGATTTATCCTCATGTTGGTTTGTTTTATAGTCTGATTTATCCTCATGTTGGTTTGTTTTATAGCTGATTTATCCTCATGTTGGTTTGTTTTATAGTCTGATTTATCCTCATGTTGGTTTGTTTTATAGTCTGATTTATCCTCATGTTGGTTTGTTTTATAGTCTGATTTATCCTCATGTTGGTTTGTTTTATAGCTGATTTATCCTCATGTTGGTTTGTTTTATAGCTGATTTATCCTCATGTTGGTTTGTTTTATAGCTGATTTATCCTCATGTTGGTTTGTTTTATAGTCTGATTTATCCTCATGTTGGTTTGTTTTATAGCTGATTTATCCTCATGTTGGTTTGTTTTATAGTCTGATTTATCCTCATGTTGGTTTGTTTTATAGCTGATTTATCCTCATGTTGGTTTGTTTTATAGCTGATTTATCCTCATGTTGGTTTGTTTTATAGTCTGATTTATCCTCATGTTGGTTTGTTTTATAGTCTGATTTATCCTCATGTTGGTTTGTTTTATAGTCTGATTTATCCTCATGTTGGTTTGTTTTATAGTCTGATTTATCCTCATGTTGGTTTGTTTTATAGCTGATTTATCCTCATGTTGGTTTGTTTTATAGCTGATTTATCCTCATGTTGGTTTGTTTTATACCTGATTTATCCTCATGTTGGTTTGTTTTATAGCTGATTTATCCTCATGTTGGTTTGTTTTATAGCTGATTTATCCTCATGTTGGTTTGTTTTATAACTGATTTATCCTCATGTTGGTTTGTTTTATAACTGATTTATCCTCATGTTGGTTTGTTTTATAACTGATTTATCCTCATGTTGGTTTGTTTTATAGTCTGATTTATCCTCATGTTGGTTTGTTTTATAGCTGATTTATCCTCATGTTGGTTTGTTTTATAACTGATTTATCCTCATGTTGGTTTGTTTTATAGTCTGATTTATCCTCATGTTGGTTTGTTTTATAGTCTGATTTATCCTCATGTTGGTTTGTTTTATAACTGATTTATCCTCATGTTGGTTTGTTTTATAGCTGATTTATCCTCATGTTGGTTTGTTTTATAGTCTGATTTATCCTCATGTTGGTTTGTTTTATAGCTGATTTATCCTCATGTTGGTTTGTTTTATAGTCTGATTTATCCTCATGTTGGTTTGTTTTATAGCTGATTTATCCTCATGTTGGTTTGTTTTATAGCTGATTTATCCTCATGTTGGTTTGTTTTATAGCTGATTTATCCTCATGTTGGTTTGTTTTATAGCTGATTTATCCTCATGTTGGTTTGTTTTATAGTCTGATTTATCCTCATGTTGGTTTGTTTTATAGCTGATTTATCCTCATGTTGGTTTGTTTTATAGCTGATTTATCCTCAGGTTGGTTTGTTTTATAGCTGATTTATCCTCATGTTGGTTTGTTTTATAGCTGATTTATCCTCATGTTGGTTTGTTTTATAGTCTGATTTATCCTCATGTTGGTTTGTTTTATAGCTGATTTATCCTCATGTTGGTTTGTTTTATAGTCTGATTTATCCTCATGTTGGTTTGTTTTATAGCTGATTTATCCTCATGTTGGTTTGTTTTATAGTCTGATTTATCCTCATGTTGGTTTGTTTTATAGTCTGATTTATCCTCATGTTGGTTTGTTTTATAGCTGATTTATCCTCATGTTGGTTTGTTTTATAGCTGATTTATCCTCATGTTGGTTTGTTTTATACCTGATTTATCCTCATGTTGGTTTGTTTTATAGCTGATTTATCCTCATGTTGGTTTGTTTTATAGCTGATTTATCCTCATGTTGGTTTGTTTTATAACTGATTTATCCTCATGTTGGTTTGTTTTATAACTGATTTATCCTCATGTTGGTTTGTTTTATAACTGATTTATCCTCATGTTGGTTTGTTTTATAGTCTGATTTATCCTCATGTTGGTTTGTTTTATAGCTGATTTATCCTCATGTTGGTTTGTTTTATAACTGATTTATCCTCATGTTGGTTTGTTTTATAGTCTGATTTATCCTCATGTTGGTTTGTTTTATAGTCTGATTTATCCTCATGTTGGTTTGTTTTATAACTGATTTATCCTCATGTTGGTTTGTTTTATAGCTGATTTATCCTCATGTTGGTTTGTTTTATAGTCTGATTTATCCTCATGTTGGTTTGTTTTATAGCTGATTTATCCTCATGTTGGTTTGTTTTATAGTCTGATTTATCCTCATGTTGGTTTGTTTTATAGCTGATTTATCCTCATGTTGGTTTGTTTTATAGCTGATTTATCCTCATGTTGGTTTGTTTTATAGCTGATTTATCCTCATGTTGGTTTGTTTTATAGCTGATTTATCCTCATGTTGGTTTGTTTTATAGTCTGATTTATCCTCATGTTGGTTTGTTTTATAGCTGATTTATCCTCATGTTGGTTTGTTTTGTAGCTGATTTATCCTCATGTTGGTTTGTTTTATAGTCTGATTTATCCTCATGTTGGTTTGTTTTATAGTCTGATTTATCCTCATGTTGGTTTGTTTTATAGCTGATTTATCCTCATGTTGGTTTGTTTTATAGCTGATTTATCCTCATGTTGGTTTGTTTTATAGTCTGATTTATCCTAATGTTGGTTTGTTTTATAGCTGATTTACCCTCATGTTGGTTTGTTTTATAGCTGATTTATCCTCATGTTGGTTTGTTTTATAGTCTGATTTATCCTCATGTTGGTTTGTTTTATAGCTGATTTATCCTCATGTTGGTTTGTTTTATAGTCTGATTTATCCTCATGTTGGTTTGTTTTATAGTTGATTTATCCTCATGTTGGTTTGTTTTATAGTCTGATTTATCCTCATGTTGGTTTGTTTTATAGCTGATTTATCCTCATGTTGGTTTGTTTTATAGTCTGATTTATCCTCATGTTGGTTTGTTTTATAGTCTGATTTATCCTCATGTTGGTTTGTTTTATAGTCTGATTTATCCTCATGTTGGTTTGTTTTATAGCTGATTTATCCTCATGTTGGTTTGTTTTATAGCTGATTTATCCTCATGTTGGTTTGTTTTATAGCTGATTTATCCTCATGTTGGTTTGTTTTATAGTCTGATTTATCCTCATGTTGGTTTGTTTTATAGCTGATTTATCCTCATGTTGGTTTGTTTTATAGTCTGATTTATCCTCATGTTGGTTTGTTTTATAGCTGATTTATCCTCATGTTGGTTTGTTTTATAGCTGATTTATCCTCATGTTGGTTTGTTTTATAGTCTGATTTATCCTCATGTTGGTTTGTTTTATAGTCTGATTTATCCTCATGTTGGTTTGTTTTATAGTCTGATTTATCCTCATGTTGGTTTGTTTTATAGTCTGATTTATCCTCATGTTGGTTTGTTTTATAGCTGATTTATCCTCATGTTGGTTTGTTTTATAGCTGATTTATCCTCATGTTGGTTTGTTTTATACCTGATTTATCCTCATGTTGGTTTGTTTTATAGCTGATTTATCCTCATGTTGGTTTGTTTTATAGCTGATTTATCCTCATGTTGGTTTGTTTTATAACTGATTTATCCTCATGTTGGTTTGTTTTATAACTGATTTATCCTCATGTTGGTTTGTTTTATAACTGATTTATCCTCATGTTGGTTTGTTTTATAGTCTGATTTATCCTCATGTTGGTTTGTTTTATAGCTGATTTATCCTCATGTTGGTTTGTTTTATAACTGATTTATCCTCATGTTGGTTTGTTTTATAGTCTGATTTATCCTCATGTTGGTTTGTTTTATAGTCTGATTTATCCTCATGTTGGTTTGTTTTATAACTGATTTATCCTCATGTTGGTTTGTTTTATAGCTGATTTATCCTCATGTTGGTTTGTTTTATAGTCTGATTTATCCTCATGTTGGTTTGTTTTATAGCTGATTTATCCTCATGTTGGTTTGTTTTATAGTCTGATTTATCCTCATGTTGGTTTGTTTTATAGCTGATTTATCCTCATGTTGGTTTGTTTTATAGCTGATTTATCCTCATGTTGGTTTGTTTTATAGCTGATTTATCCTCATGTTGGTTTGTTTTATAGCTGATTTATCCTCATGTTGGTTTGTTTTATAGTCTGATTTATCCTCATGTTGGTTTGTTTTATAGCTGATTTATCCTCATGTTGGTTTGTTTTATAGCTGATTTATCCTCAGGTTGGTTTGTTTTATAGCTGATTTATCCTCATGTTGGTTTGTTTTATAGCTGATTTATCCTCATGTTGGTTTGTTTTATAGTCTGATTTATCCTCATGTTGGTTTGTTTTATAGCTGATTTATCCTCATGTTGGTTTGTTTTATAGTCTGATTTATCCTCATGTTGGTTTGTTTTATAGCTGATTTATCCTCATGTTGGTTTGTTTTATAGTCTGATTTATCCTCATGTTGGTTTGTTTTATAGTCTGATTTATCCTCATGTTGGTTTGTTTTATAGCTGATTTATCCTCATGTTGGTTTGTTTTATAGCTGATTTATCCTCATGTTGGTTTGTTTTATACCTGATTTATCCTCATGTTGGTTTGTTTTATAGCTGATTTATCCTCATGTTGGTTTGTTTTATAGCTGATTTATCCTCATGTTGGTTTGTTTTATAACTGATTTATCCTCATGTTGGTTTGTTTTATAACTGATTTATCCTCATGTTGGTTTGTTTTATAACTGATTTATCCTCATGTTGGTTTGTTTTATAGTCTGATTTATCCTCATGTTGGTTTGTTTTATAGCTGATTTATCCTCATGTTGGTTTGTTTTATAACTGATTTATCCTCATGTTGGTTTGTTTTATAGTCTGATTTATCCTCATGTTGGTTTGTTTTATAGTCTGATTTATCCTCATGTTGGTTTGTTTTATAACTGATTTATCCTCATGTTGGTTTGTTTTATAGCTGATTTATCCTCATGTTGGTTTGTTTTATAGTCTGATTTATCCTCATGTTGGTTTGTTTTATAGCTGATTTATCCTCATGTTGGTTTGTTTTATAGTCTGATTTATCCTCATGTTGGTTTGTTTTATAGCTGATTTATCCTCATGTTGGTTTGTTTTATAGCTGATTTATCCTCATGTTGGTTTGTTTTATAGCTGATTTATCCTCATGTTGGTTTGTTTTATAGCTGATTTATCCTCATGTTGGTTTGTTTTATAGTCTGATTTATCCTCATGTTGGTTTGTTTTATAGCTGATTTATCCTCATGTTGGTTTGTTTTGTAGCTGATTTATCCTCATGTTGGTTTGTTTTATAGTCTGATTTATCCTCATGTTGGTTTGTTTTATAGTCTGATTTATCCTCATGTTGGTTTGTTTTATAGCTGATTTATCCTCATGTTGGTTTGTTTTATAGCTGATTTATCCTCATGTTGGTTTGTTTTATAGCTGATTTATCCTCATGTTGGTTTGTTTTATAGTCTGATTTATCCTCATGTTGGTTTGTTTTATAGTCTGATTTATCCTCATGTCGGTTTGTTTTATAGCTGATTTATCCTCATGTTGGTTTGTTTTATAGCTGATTTATCCTCATGTTGGTTTGTTTTATAGTCCGATTTATCCTCATGTTGGTTTGTTTTATAGTCCGATTTATCCTCATGTTGGTTTGTTTTATAGTCCGATTTATCCTCATGTTGGTTTGTTTTATAGCTGATTTATCCTCATGTTGGTTTGTTTTATAGTCTGATTTATCCTCATGTTGGTTTGTTTTATAGCTGATTTATCCTCATGTTGGTTTGTTTTATAGCTGATTTATCCTCATGTTGGTTTGTTTTATAGCTGATTTATCCTCATGTTGGTTTGTTTTATAGCTGATTTATCCTCATGTTGGTTTGTTTTATAGTCTGATTTATCCTCATGTTGGTTTGTTTTATAGCTGATTTATCCTCATGTTGGTTTGTTTTATAGCTGATTTATCCTCATGTTGGTTTGTTTTATAGTCTGATTTATCCTCATGTTGGTTTGTTTTATAGCTGATTTATCCTCATGTTGGTTTGTTTTATAGCTGATTTATCCTCATGTTGGTTTGTTTTATAGTTGATTTATCCTCATGTTGGTTTGTTTTATAGCTGATTTATCCTCATGTTGGTTTGTTTTATAGTCTGATTTATCCTCATGTTGGTTTGTTTTATAGCTGATTTATCCTCATGTTGGTTTGTTTTATAGCTGATTTATCCTCATGTTGGTTTGTTTTATAGCTGATTTATCCTCATGTTGGTTTGTTTTATAGCTGATTTATCCTCATGTTGGTTTGTTTTATAGCTGATTTATCCTCATGTTGGTTTGTTTTATAGTCTGATTTATCCTCATGTTGGTTTGTTTTATAGTCTGATTTATCCTCATGTTGGTTTGTTTTATAGTCTGATTTATCCTCATATTGGTTTGTTTTATAGTCTGATTTATCCTCATGTTGGTTTGTTTTATAGCTGATTTATCCTCATGTTGGTTTGTTTTATAGCTGATTTATCCTCATGTTGGTTTGTTTTATAGCTGATTTATCCTCATGTTGGTTTGTTTTATAGCTGATTTATCCTCATGTTGGTTTGTTTTATAGTCCGATTTATCCTCATGTTGGTTTGTTTTATAGTCCGATTTATCCTCATGTTGGTTTGTTTTATAGTCCGATTTATCCTCATGTTGGTTTGTTTTATAGCTGATTTATCCTCATGTTGGTTTGTTTTATAGCTGATTTATCCTCATGTTGGTTTGTTTTATAGCTGATTTATCCTCATGTTGGTTTGTTTTATAGTCTGATTTATCCTCATATTGGTTTGTTTTATAGCTGATTTATCCTCATGTTGGTTTGTTTTATAGCTGATTTATCCTCATGTTGGTTTGTTTTATAGTCTGATTTATCCTCATGTTGGTTTGTTTTATAGCTGATTTATCCTCATGTTGGTTTGTTTTATAGCTGATTTATCCTCATGTTGGTTTGTTTTATAGTTGATTTATCCTCATGTTGGTTTGTTTTATAGCTGATTTATCCTCATGTTGGTTTGTTTTATAGTCTGATTTATCCTCATGTTGGTTTGTTTTATAGCTGATTTATCCTCATGTTGGTTTGTTTTATAGCTGATTTATCCTCATGTTGGTTTGTTTTATAGCTGATTTATCGTCATGTTGGTTTGTTTTATAGCTGATTTATCGTCATGTTGGTTTGTTTTATAGCTGATTTATCCTCATGTTGGTTTGTTTTATAGCTGATTTATCCTCATGTTGGTTTGTTTTATAGCTGATTTATCCTCATGTTGGTTTGTTTTATAGTCTGATTTATCCTCATGTTGGTTTGTTTTATAGCTGATTTATCCTCATGTTGGTTTGTTTTATAGCTGATTTATCCTCATGTTGGTTTGTTTTATAGCTGATTTATCCTCATGTTGGTTTGTTTTATAGTCTGATTTATCCTCATGTTGGTTTGTTTTATAGCTGATTTATCCTCATGTTGGTTTGTTTTGTAGCTGATTTATCCTCATGTTGGTTTGTTTTATAGTCTGATTTATCCTCATGTTGGTTTGTTTTATAGCTGATTTATCCTCATGTTGGTTTGTTTTATAGCTGATTTATCCTCATGTTGGTTTGTTTTATAGCTGATTTATCCTAATGTTGGTTTGTTTTATAGCTGATTTATCCTCATGTTGGTTTGTTTTATAGCTGATTTATCCTCATGTTGGTTTGTTTTATAGTCTGATTTATCCTCATGTTGGTTTGTTTTATAGTCTGATTTATCCTCATGTTGGTTTGTTTTATAGTCTGATTTATCCTCATGTTGGTTTGTTTTATAGTCTGATTTATCCTCATGTTGGTTTGTTTTATAGTCTGATTCATCCTCATGTTGGTTTGTTTTATAGCTGATTTATCCTCATGTTGGTTTGTTTTATAGTCTGATTTATCCTCATGTTGGTTTGTTTTATAGCTGATTTATCCTCATGTTGGTTTGTTTTATAGCTGATTTATCCTCATGTTGGTTTGTTTTATAGTCTGATTTATCCTCATTTTGGTTTGTTTTATAGCTGATTTATCCTCATGTTGGTTTGTTTTATAGCTGATTTATCCTCATGTTGGTTTGTTTTATAGCTGATTTATCCTCATGTTGGTTTGTTTTATAGTCTGATTTATCCTCATGTTGGTTTGTTTTATAGTCTGATTTATCCTCATGTTGGTTTGTTTTATAGTCTGATTCATCCTCATGTTGGTTTGTTTTATAGCTGATTTATCCTCATGTTGGTTTGTTTTATAGTCTGATTTATCCTCATGTTGGTTTGTTTTATAGCTGATTTATCCTCATGTTGGTTTGTTTTATAGCTGATTTATCCTCATGTTGGTTTGTTTTATAGTCTGATTTATCCTCATGTTGGTTTGTTTTATAGTCTGATTTATCCTCATGTTGGTTTGTTTTATAGCTGATTTATCCTCATGTTGGTTTGTTTTATAGTCTGATTTATCCTCATGTTGGTTTGTTTTATAGCTGATTTATCCTCATGTTGGTTTGTTTTATAACTGATTTATCCTCATGTTGGTTTGTTTTATAGCTGATTTATCCTCATGTTGGTTTGTTTTATAGCTGATTTATCCTCATGTTGGTTTGTTTTGTAGCTGATTTATCCTCATGTTGGTTTGTTTTATAGTCTGATTTATCCTCATGTTGGTTTGTTTTATAGCTGATTTATCCTCATGTTGGTTTGTTTTATAGCTGATTTATCCTCATGTTGGTTTGTTTTATAGCTGATTTATCCTCATGTTGGTTTGTTTTATAGCTGATTTATCCTCATGTTGGTTTGTTTTATAGTCTGATTTATCCTCATGTTGGTTTGTTTTATAGTCTGATTTATCCTCATGTTGGTTTGTTTTATAGTCTGATTTATCCTCATGTTGGTTTGTTTTATAGCTGATTTATCCTCATGTTGGTTTGTTTTATAGCTGATCTATCCTCATGTTGGTTTGTTTTATAGTTGATTTATCCTCATGTTGGTTTGTTTTATAGCTGATTTATCCTCATGTTGGTTTGTTTTATAGTCTGATTTATCCTCATGTTGGTTTGTTTTATAGCTGATTTATCCTCATGTTGGTTTGTTTTATAGCTGATTTATCCTCATGTTGGTTTGTTTTATAGCTGATTTATCCTCATGTTGGTTTGTTTTATAGTCTGATTTATCCTCATGTTGGTTTGTTTTATAGCTGATTTATCCTCATGTTGGTTTGTTTTATAGCTGATTTATCCTCATGTTGGTTTGTTTTATAGCTGATTTATCCTCATGTTGGTTTGTTTTATAGCTGATTTATCCTCATGTTGGTTTGTTTTATAGTCTGATTTATCCTCATGTTGGTTTGTTTTATAGCTGATTTATCCTCATGTTGGTTTGTTTTATAGTCTGATTTATCCTCATGTTGGTTTGTTTTATAGCTGATTTATCCTCATGTTGGTTTGTTTTATAGCTGATTTATCCTCATGTTGGTTTGTTTTATAGTCTGATTTATCCTCATGTTGGTTTGTTTTATAGTCTGATTTATCCTCATGTTGGTTTGTTTTATAGTCTGATTTATCCTCATGTTGGTTTGTTTTATAGTCTGATTTATCCTCATGTTGGTTTGTTTTATAGCTGATTTATCCTCATGTTGGTTTGTTTTATAGCTGATTTATCGTCATGTTGGTTTGTTTTATAGCTGATTTATCCTCATGTTGGTTTGTTTTATAGTCTGATTTATCCTCATGTTGGTTTGTTTTATAGTCTGATTTATCCTCATGTTGGTTTGTTTTATAGCTGATTTATCCTCATGTTGGTTTGTTTTATAGCTGATTTATCCTCATGTTGGTTTGTTTTATAGCTGATTTATCCTCATGTTGGTTTGTTTTATAGCTGATTTATCCTCATGTTGGTTTGTTTTATAGCTGATTTATCCTCATGTTGGTTTGTTTTATAGCTGATTTATCCTCATGTTGGTTTGTTTTATAGTTGATTTATCCTCATGTTGGTTTGTTTTATAGCTGATTTATCCTCATGTTGGTTTGTTTTATAGCTGATTTATCCTCATGTTGGTTTGTTTTATAGCTGATTTATCCTCATGTTGGTTTGTTTTATAGCTGATTTATCCTCATGTTGGTTTGTTTTATAGCTGATTTATCCTCATGTTGGTTTGTTTTATAGCTGATTTATCCTCATGTTGGTTTGTTTTATAGCTGATTTATCCTCATGTTGGTTTGTTTTATAGCTGATTTATCCTCATGTTGGTTTGTTTTATAGCTGATTTATCCTCATGTTGGTTTGTTTTATAGCTGATTTATCCTCATGTTGGTTTGTTTTATAGCTGATTTATCCTCATGTTGGTTTGTTTTATAGCTGATTTATCCTCATGTTGGTTTGTTTTATAGTCTGATTTATCCTCATGTTGGTTTGTTTTATAGCTGATTTATCCTCATGTTGGTTTGTTTTATAGTCTGATTTATCCTCATGTTGGTTTGTTTTATAGCTGATTTATCCTCATGTTGGTTTGTTTTATAGCTGATTTATCCTCATGTTGGTTTGTTTTATAGCTGATTTATCCTCATGTTGGTTTGTTTTATAGCTGATTTATCCTCATGTTGGTTTGTTTTATAGCTGATTTATCCTCATGTTGGTTTGTTTTATAACTGATTTATCCTCATGTTGGTTTGTTTTATAGCTGATTTATCCTCATGTTGGTTTGTTTTATAGCTGATTTATCCTCATGTTGGTTTGTTTTATAGCTGATTTATCCTCATGTTGGTTTGTTTTATAGTTGATTTATCCTCATGTTGGTTTGTTTTATAGCTGATTTATCCTCATGTTGGTTTGTTTTATAGCTGATTTATCCTCATGTTGGTTTGTTTTATAGCTGATTTATCCTCATGTTGGTTTGTTTTATAGCTGATTTATCCTCATGTTGGTTTGTTTTATAGCTGATTTATCCTCATGTTGGTTTGTTTTATAGCTGATTTATCCTCATGTTGGTTTGTTTTATAGTCTGATTTATCCTCATGTTGGTTTGTTTTATAGCTGATTTATCCTCATGTTGGTTTGTTTTATAGCTGATTTATCCTCATGTTGGTTTGTTTTATAGTCTGATTTATCCTCATGTTGGTTTGTTTTATAGCTGATTTATCCTCATGTTGGTTTGTTTTATAGCTGATTTATCCTCATGTTGGTTTGTTTTATAGCTGATTTATCCTCATGTTGGTTTGTTTTATAGCTGATTTATCCTCATGTTGGTTTGTTTTATAGTCTGATTTATCCTCATGTTGGTTTGTTTTATAGTCTGATTTATCCTCATGTTGGTTTGTTTTATAGTCTGATTTATCCTCATGTTGGTTTGTTTTATAGCTGATTTATCCTCATGTTGGTTTGTTTTATAGCTGATTTATCCTCATGTTGGTTTTTTTATAGCTGATTTATCCTCATGTTGGTTTGTTTTATAGCTGATTTATCCTCATGTTGGTTTGTTTTATAGCTGATTTATCCTCATGTTGGTTTGTTTTATAGCTGATTTATCCTCATGTTGGTTTGTTTTATAGCTGATTTATCCTCATGTTGGTTTGTTTTATAGCTGATTTATCCTCATGTTGGTTTGTTTTATAGCTGATTTATCCTCATGTTGGTTTGTTTTATATCTGATTTATCCTCATGTTGGTTTGTTTTATAGCTGATTTATCCTCATGTTGGTTTGTTTTATAGTCTGATTTATCCTCATGTTGGTTTGTTTTATAGTCTGATTTATCCTCATGTTGGTTTGTTTTATAGCTGATTTATCCTCATGTTTGTTTGTTTTATAGCTGATTTATCCTCATGTTGGTTTGTTTTATAGTCTGATTTATCCTCATGTTAGTTTGTTTTGTAGCTGATTTATCCTCATGTTGGTTTGTTCTATATTCTGATTTATGGTAATGTTTGTTTGGGATGCAGTGCTGGCATGAGGTTGGTTGGTCGTAGTATTTGTTAAAGGGTTAGTGAGTCTCAGAACCAGCTGCTTCAGGGTACTCTTTTCAGGGTTCAGTTCTTGGGTTTTCAGAGCCTTATATATGTGTCTCTCTCGCTCTCTGTCTTTCTCTCCTCCCGTCTCTCTCTCTCTCTCTTAGCGCCGTATTAAAGACATTTGAAAACAGAGTTGGACTTGTTGGAGTCATTTGGTGGCTTAAGCACACGTCTGACCCACCATCGACTTTGATTTCAACCAAACTGCAGCTTTAGTTTCTATTTTTCTGCTGTCTCCTCCCCGTTATGCCCACAACCAACAGTGGAGGCGCTGATCATATGTACATCATATGTACAGTCAACCGGCCCAGCCCACTGACCAGGGAGCATGTCTTCATGCATGCTCAGTAATCCAGGAAGGCTGAATCAGTTCATCTGGACACAACGTTTATTTTCAGAAACGTTTCATCATCATCTACGTGACCTCTTCAGTCTCACCTGACTGCAGGTACCCCACCCTTATCAACAATACAGTGACTGCAGGTACCCCCACCCTTATAAACAATACAGTGACTGCAGGTACCCCACCCTTATCAACAATACAGTGACTGCAGGTACCCCCACCCTTATAAACAATACAGTGACTGCAGGTACCCCCACCCTTATAAACAATACAGTGACTGCACCTGCAGTCACTGTATTGTTTATGTTTAAGACTGGTTATTCAGTTATTATGTTTAATACCGGTTATTCAGTTCTTATGTTTAAGACTGGGTATTCAGTTCTTATGTTTAAGCCCGGTTATTCAGTTCTTATGTTTAATACCGGTTATTCAGTTCTTATGTTTAAAACTGGGTATTCAGTTCTTATGTTTAAGACCGGTTATTCAGTTCTTATGTTTAAGACCGGTTATTCAGTTCTTATGTTTAAGACTGGTTATTCAGTTATTATGTTTAAGCCCGGTTATTCAGCTGGAGAGTGATGCGGTCTAGTTGAGCCATGTTACAGAATAACGTTCAGGCCTTATCAGTCAGTCATAAGCTACCGTCTGGTTTTAATTTCCCGTCATCATTCATTTTTGTACTGACTCCACATCTAATAAGGGGTTCACGGGTGGTGTTCTCATTATTTTATTGCTAAGTTTTCACTCAGACGGACAAGTAGGCTGCCTGCTAAGAACCGGGAGGAAGTTTTCACTCCATCAAATCACTTTTGTGTTTTTCTCTGGGATGACAAGCTGTTTCCATCACGGGTGTTTTTACAATTCTAATGCCGCGGCCTTATTGCCGTGATTGAAAAGGCAGACACACTGTTATTATCAGGGAAAGACAGAGAGGAAGACCCTGTTTTACTCTGAACTGGAGGTACGTTGGGTTTGGAGGAGGTCTGCATCGACTGGACTGATTACGTTGGTTTAACATTGACTTTCAACTTACCACACGATTACATATCTGACGTCCATAGCAGTGAGCTGTAGCGTTGTCCATCGTGTATTTCCTGCTCCCGCCCCTTTTTTCCTGTACGAGAAAGAGGAGCACAACACAAATTCAGATACTAACCAAGAGAAACCAACACAACTAGCGACTGTATTCAGAAAGCAATAGAAACAGAGTTCAAGACAGCTGCAAGGCGCCTTCAGTAAAATCGGTGCTAAAGTGTAAGTGTTAATATTCTCCTCGCTAGACAAAGTGATAGTCCTCTCCAGACCGGAGGAGGTTCTCTTCAGGGTTTGGGAGATGATCGCCTGTTTCCACTGATGCCAACCGTTGTCGATATCTCACTGTTGTAGGGGAAAAGGGAAAGGGTCGTTTCCATGGTGCTGAAGGAGCTTCCTGGTAAAAAGACACCCTCAGAAGGAAACACCCTCCTCACCGTGACAACCAAGGTTGGCATGACAACCGGCCACAAGAAGTGGCCAGAAAACGTCCTGGTTTGTTTGACAAGCGGCACTGCGCTGCATTTCCTCTGCATGTCTTTGCTTCGTAGCTGAGAAAACCTGACAACACAGCAGCTCCCACAACCACACGATGCTCACGTGAAGGACCAAACTGCTGCTTTTGCTTGTTTGTGCCCATTTACTACAAATGATGTAAACTTTACATTTCTTCCAGAGCACAGCACAGTGTTTGAGATATTCTAAATGTTTTTTCCCTCCCAGTAACACTTCATAATAACTACACACTATGAAGCATTAGTTACGTATTGCTAACTACTGAATTCCTCATTAGTAAAGCAAGACATGCACCAATGTTAGTGAGTGTGTCAATAGATGTTTTATAAATACTCATTAATACTACAATTCATGATTAAATCATGCACAAATGTACATGTAAATAGTGTGTTAATCATGTGCTTACACTTTCTAAGGATCTTATGATACTGTGACGTGGTCAAATAATGGACTTCTCAGCAAACCTTTCAGAGTTAACAAGCAAGCTTTTAATGACCGCAAGTCAAGCCAGTCATAAGCTAGACACAAGTTAGTACTGGTCTCAGCTTGATCCTTTTCTTGGCCACAGAAGCGACCTTATCTATTTGCCTACTCTTTACCCTCATGGTGGGAAATAGCATGTTGTCTAATACAACTTCTCTCGTAACGTCCCCATTACCTTCCACTACATCCCCGCTATCTGTAACAGATATGCCCGTTTTTAACATGTTCAATATCCCACAACGTAACCAAAACATCGACACTTCAGTCGCATCGTGGGTAATATGCAAATGAACTTGGAGCAGGAACACCCTAGTAGAATTCGCCACACTATTTTAGACTTTTGTGAGTCTCAAGGTGCTGCTGGCCTTTCAGACTTATGTGTAAATGCTTTGTGAGGCCTAGATAGTGAGGCCTAGATGAGCTATACAAATAAAATTGATTTGATTTGATTATATTTCGTTATTATAAAATGTTACCGAGAAATCAGTTCCCACCTAAAAAACTCCCATATGCTCCAGACAATGGTTGGGAGTAATTTAAACACTATTCGATTTGTAGTAGATGGGTTAAAACATTTAAAAGTAAACACCGAGATGCTCACCAACAGTATTTAGCTAGCCAGCTGGCTAACATTGACATGCTAGCTGCACGTTGCTCACAGTTGGCTCAGGTGGCTAAACAGCTAACTGGTCAGTTTCGTTAAGTGGGCCGAGGTTGTAGTTTAACAATCAAAACACCTTAACACGCATTGATTTGTAGAAAGGCCGGATGCTGCTGACAGGAAATGAACCATCATCGGCCATTTTAACAGACTGTGTTTCTACAAGTGATTGTCGCATGTTTTTACTTTAATTTTGCAACCAACATCTCTTGTCTTTATGGACCAATAAAGTTGTAATTATCAAAACACAGTCATTTTGTTTAGAAATCAGTCTATTTGATGACTTTGAATCCCATTTAGTGTAAATATGGATCAGAGTTATATTTGAATAACTCTCTTTGAATAACAGATATAATATGCAGGAGGGTTGACCACTTCTAATCCTGGCACACAATTTGAAATAAAAAAGTTTACAGATTCAGACAAAAATCCATTCATCCCCATGACATAAAATAAAATAAAATATTCTATATATAAATATTCTGGAGAACGACTGTCACCTTAAGATCATTATTTTATATATTCATAGAGAAATAAAGAGGATCAAGTCAGTGGAAATATTTTTATCAACCGAACACCAATGTACTACTACTACTACTACTACTACCTGTTAGCTGTCGCCACAGCGGATCGTCCGCTTCCATCTCTTCCTGTCCTCTGCATCTTCCTCTGTCACACCAGCCACCTGCATGTCCTCCCTCACCACATCCATAAACCTCCTCTGTGGCCTTCCTCTTCTCCTCTTCCCTGGCAGCTCCATATTCAGCATCTCTCTCCCAATATACCCAGCATCTCTCCTCCACACATGTCCAAGACATCTCAATCTTGTCTCTCTTGCTCTGTCTCCAAACCGTCCAACCTGAGCTGTCCCTCTAATATACTCGTTCCTAATCCTGTCCTTCTTCATCACTCCCAATGAAAATCTTATCATCTTCATCTCTGCCACCTCCAGCTCCACCTCCTGTCTCTTCATCAGTGCCACTGTCTCCACACCATACAACATAGCGGGTCTCACTACCATCCTGTAAACCTTCCCTTTAACTCTTGCTGGTACCCTTCTGTCACACATCACTCCTGACACTCTTCTCCACCCACTCCACCCTGCCTGCACTCTCTTCTTCACCTCTCTACTGCACTCCCCGTTACTTTGGACAGTTGACCCCAAGTATTTAAACTCGTATACCTTCATCACCTCTACTTCTTGCATCCTCACCATTCCACTGTCCTCCCTCTCATTTACACATAGGTATTCCGTCTTGCTCCTACTGACTTTCATTCCTCTTCTCTCCAGTGCATACCTCCACCTCTCCAGGCTCTCCTCCACCTGCACCCTACTCTCACTACAGATCACAATGTCATCTGCAAACATCATCGTCCATGGAGACTCCTGCCTGATCTCATCCGTCAACCTGTCCATCACCATTGCAAACAAGAAAGGGCTCAGAGCCGATCCTTGATGTAATCCCACCTCCACCTTGAACCCACCTGTCATTCCAACTGCACACCTCACCACTGTCACACTGCCCTCATACATATCCTGCACCACTCCCACATACTTCTCTGCAACTCCTGACTTCCTCATACAATACCACACCTCCTCTCTCGGCACCCTGTCATATGCTTTCTCTAAATCTACAAAGGCACAACGTAACTGCTTCTGGCCTCCTCTATACTTCTCCATCAACATTCTCAAAGCAAACATCGCATCTGTGGTGCTCTTTCGTGGCATGAAACCATACTGCTGCTCGCTGATCATCACCTCTCCTCTTAACCTAGCTTCTATTACTCTTTCCCATATCTTCATGCTGTGGCTGATCAACTTTATACCTCTGTAGTCGCTACAGTTCTGCACATCACCCTTGTTCTTGAAAATCGGTACCAGTATGCTTCTTCTCCACTCCTCAGGCATCCTCTCACTTTCCAAGATTGTGTTAAACAATCTAGTTAAAAACCCCACAGTCATCTCTCCTAAACATCTCCATGCCTCCACAGGTATGTCATCAGGACCAACTGCCTTTCCACTCTTCATCCTCTTCATAGCTGCCCTCACTTCCTCCTTGCTAATCCACTGCACTTCCTGATTCACTATCCCTACATCATCCAACCTTCTCTCTCTAGCTCATTTTCTTCATTCATCAGCCCCTCAAAGTATTCCTTCCACCTTCTCAGCACACTCTCCTCACTTGTCAGCACATTTCCATCTCTATCCTTCATCACCCTAACTTGCTGCACATCCTTCCCAGCTCGGTCCCTCTGTCTAGCCAATCGGTACAAGTCCTTTTCTCCTTCCTTAGTGTCTAATCTGTCATACAACTCACCATACACCTTTTCCTTTGCCTTTGCCACCTCTCTCTTTGCTTTACGCTGCATCTCCTTGTACTCCTGTCTACTTTCTTCATCTCTCTGACTATCCCACTTCTTCTTTGCCAACCTCTTCCTCTGTATACTTTGCCGTACTTCCTCATTCCACCACCAAGTCTCCTTGTCTTCCTTCCTCTGTCCTGAAGACACACCAAGTACCTTCCTAGGTGTCTCCCTCACTATTTCTGCAGTGGTTGTCCAGCCATCTGGCAACCCTTCACTACCACCCAGTGCCTGTCTTAACTCCTGCCTGAACTCCACACAACAGTCTTCCTTCTTCTACTTCCACCATTTGATCCTTGGCTCTGCCTTCACTCGCTTCCTCTTCTTTGTCTCCAAAGTCATCCTACAGACCACCATCCGATGCTGCCTAGCTACGTTCTCCCCTGTCACCACCTTGCAGTCTCCAATCCCTTTTAGATGGCGCCTTCTACATAAGATATAGTCCACCTGTGTGCACTTTCCTCCACTCTTGTACGTCACCCTGTGTTCCTCCCTCTTCTTGAAATATGTATTCACCACAGCCATTTCCATCCTTTTCACAAAATCCACCACCAGCTGTCCTTCCACATTCCTCTCCTTGACACCATACCTGCCCATCACCTCCTCATCACCTCTGTTCCCTTCACCCACATGTCCATTGAAATCTGCTCCAATCCCCACTCTCCTCCTTGGGTACCCTCTCCACCAAGTCATCCAACTCACTCCAGAATTCTTCTTTCTCTTCCATCTCACACCCAACTTGCGGGGCATATGCGCTGATAACATTCATCAACACACCTTCGATTTCCAGGTTCATACTCATCACTCTGCCTGACACTCTCTTCACCTCCAGCACACTCTTGACATACTCTTCCTTCAGAATTACCCCTACCCCATTGTTCTCCCATCCGCACCATGGTAGAAGAGTTTGAAACCACCTCCGATGCTCCTGGCCTTAATCCCCTTCCACCTGGTCTCTTGCACACACAGCATGCCTACCTTTCTCCTCTCCATCATGTCAGCCAGCTCTCTCCCTTTACCAGTCATAGTGCCAACATTCAAAGTTCCGACTCTCACCTCCACACTCCTACCCTTCCTCCTCTCCTGCTGCCTCTGCACATGCCTTCCCCCTCTCCTCCTCCCATACCCAACAGTAGCATAATTTCCATTGGCACCCTGCTGGACAACAGTACCGGTGGCAGTCGTTGGTAACCCGGGCTTCGGCTGATCCGGTATGGAAATCTGATTTATGAACTGCATATTTGATTTTGCAAAGATTTTTCGCCGGATGCCCTTCCTGATGCAACCCTCCCCATTTGTCTGGGCTTGGGACCGGCACTAAGAATGCACTGGCTTGTGCATCCTCAGTGGCTGGGTGTTCAATCAAACACTATTAATACCTAATTTTCCCTGCAAACAAGATTTTTCAGTTCATTTCCAACAGTAGAGAATTTTGTCTTTCAAACGGATGACATCTTATTACGTCGAAAAAGTCGCCATGTCATTCGACTGTATGTTTCATCACTCTTGCAGGCGATAGTTTGTTGTCATTGTCAGTTGAAATGTAAATGAGATATGATCAACAGCAACAGTGACACTAAAAGAAGCCACTTCAATGTGATCTCTCAGAAATGAACCTGTAGGAGGCTTCGCTTTCCTTCCTGCACTCAAGCTGCATTGGATTACATAGAGAATGAAATGAATATGAACAGGATTACTCTGGTCAGATATGACGTGTGTGTGTGTGTGTGTGTGTGTGTGTGTGTGTGTGTGTGTGAAGTATGCATTAATTCAGCTTGCCCTCTCTGCTAGCTTTTCATTGTATTCAAAATTTTAAAACTTAATTGTAGTGTTAGTATTGAGTTTACTCCCCAGAGAAACTGGACAAGTCACTCACGTTTCCATGTGATAACTGGCAGGACTCCACGCTCTCGTCTGGGCCGGTCCAGAACATCCAAAGCATGCTCAGTGGTTGACATGTCTGGTAAGGATGCAGGCCACGGGAGATCTGGGACACTTTCAGCTGCCGGATGTTCAGTACAGATCCTTGCACCATGTTGCCGTGCGTTACAGTCCAGCATCCGCTCCCAGTGTGGGAAGATGGCGGCGTGAACTCACGTTTGCAGCAGCCTCACCCAGTACTGTCCATGCAGTGTCTTCGTCCACGTCTGCAATTGAAGTTTTGTCTTCGTTTGATGGCGGCGAGAGCTGGCGCTGGAAAATCCAAAACAAAGTTAAAAAAAAAAAAGTGTGGTTAAAAAATTTTTGTCAGTACATTTTGTCTTCTCTGAATCTTACAAATCCACAACTCTGAAATGAGGACGAGCATGTGTCGTGTGTTTTTAAGTGAGGAGGTGATACTAACGACATGGCTGTGGCTGACAGAAAGGCTCTGGGCAGCAGACGCCAGCGGTGCAGATGGCTGCTTCAAACGTCACCTGTGGTTTGGCTGGATGCGTGGATTAGGATTAGATCAGCCAGTCCACAGACCGTCTGTCATGGTATCAGGGGCTTCACGGCCACCGTCACACCAGTACATAGCCTTACAAATACACTGGTAACTGTACTGGGATACTGGAGTCCAGTATAGTCCAGGCAGATTTGTGAATATCGGCGTCCAGGTAGCATAGCGGTCTATTCCGTTGCCTGCCAACACGGGGGTCGCCGGTTCGAATCCCCGTGTTACCTCTGGCTTGGTCGGGCGTCCCTACAGACACAATTGGCCGTGTCTGCGGGTGGGAAGCCGGATGTGGGTATGTGTCCTGGTCGCTGCACTAGCGCCTCCTCTGGTCGGTCGGGGCACCTGTTCGCGGGGGAGGGGGAACTGGGGGGAATAGCGTGATCCTCCCACGTGCTACATCCCCCTGGTGAAACTCCTCACTGTCAGGGGAAAAGAAGCGGCTGGTGACTCCACCTGTATGGGAGGAGGCATGTGGTAGTCTGCAGCCCTCCTGGATCAGCAGAGGGGGTGGAGCAGAGACCGGGACGGCTCGGAAGAGTGGGGTAATTGGCCAAGTACAATTGGGGAGGAAAAGGGGGGGCAATCCCCCCCCCAAAAAAGAGATTTGTAAACATCTCATGGTTGCTGCAAAACAACATTGGTGTCTCTGAAGGCCACGAGTTCTGGAAAGAACTTTTCAAGTTTTCTTTCAAACCCGTCACGTTTGGTGATTGACGACTTCACATCTGCCCATTCGCTCGTTTCATCTGCATCGCGTGACAATGAGATGGGATCACTGACGTAAACGAGAAGGACAGATGGACAGGATGTGATGGGACGGTTCATAATCCAGATAACATCCAAACACGAACGGTGTCTGATGTTATGTGTGAAGAAATGCAGGACTGACGGGCTCAGATATTATGAAACACTTGACAAACATTCTAACTGCAAACAAACGTACAACCACATCAAACCAGCTGGGGGCCCTCTCTGCTGCAGCTGACTGGCAACAGCAAGGCGCTGTTTTGATTTGCATCATGTTTTTACTGGGCCTGCTAGCCTCACGTCTTCAAAAAACCCTCATGTCATGGTCTTTTAATGGTTTCCTCTGCTGACAGAGACACCTGCCCCCTGCTGGCTGTGGGTTTTATCTACTCTGATAAACAACTCTTCATTTCTGTCTGTCAGCTGGTGGGGGAACAGCAGGAGAGTCGTCCTTTGCTAAGTCCATCCATAGATGACTTCCTGTCTGAGAGCCGGATCGATGGTCCTGTGGTCCCGCCGCTCTCCTCCAGTACAGCAGGTAACCTCCATCTGTAATTAACACCTCCCTCCATCCTCCTCCAGGTTCCTCTCCTTCACCTCTCTTCTCCTCCTCCACCATGCCTATCAGTACCAGTGTGTACTGTGGTACTATGTTAGTCTGTTAGAGGTACTGTTGTGTGTGTACCATGTGTGTCAGTGTGTACTGTGGCACTATGTTAGTACTGTTAGAGGTACTGTTGTCTGTGTACCATGTGTATCAGTATGTACTGTGGTACTATGTTAGTACTGTTAGAGGTACTGTTGTATGTGTACCATGTGTATCAGTATGTATTGTGGTACTATGTTAGTACTGTTAGAGGTACTGTTGTCTGTGTACCATGTGTATTAGTATGTATTGTGGTACTATGTTAGTACTGTTAGAGGTACTGTTGCATGTGTACTATGTGTATCAGTATGTATTGTGGTACTATGTTAGTACTGTTACAGGTACTGTTTGTGTACCAGGTGTATCAGTATGTACTGTGGTGCTATGTTAGTACTGTAAGAGGTACTGTTGTCTGTGTACCATGTGTATCAGTATGTATTGTGGTACTATGTTAGTACTGTTAGAGGTACTGTTGTCTGTGTACCATGTGTATCAGTATGTACTGTGGTACTATGTTAG
Organism: Lampris incognitus; assembly: GCF_029633865.1. NCBI lineage: Eukaryota > Metazoa > Chordata > Actinopteri > Lampriformes > Lampridae > Lampris > Lampris incognitus. The sequence continues at coordinate 48,513,637 of NC_079224.1, forward strand.
TGCTGTTAGAGGTACTGTTGTCTGTGTACCATGTGTATTAGTATGTATTGTGGTACTATGTTAGTACTGTTAGAGGTACTGTTGCATGTGTACTATGTGTATCAGTATGTATTGTGGTACTATGTTAGTACTGTTACAGGTACTGTTTGTGTGCCAGGTGTATCAGTATGTACTGTGGTGCTATGTTAGTACTGTAAGAGGTACTGTTGTCTGTGTACCATGTGTATCAGTATGTACTGTGGTACTATGTTAGTACTATTAGAGGTACTGTTGTCTGTGTACCATGTGTATCAGTATGTACTGTGGTACTATGTTAGTGCTGTTAGAGGTACTGTTGTCTGTGTACCATGTGTATCAGTATGTATTGTGGTACTATGTTAGTACTGTTACAGGTACTGTTGTATGTGTACCATGTGTATCAGTATGTATTGTGGTACTATGTTAGTACTGTTAGAGGTACTGTTTGTGTACCAGGTGTATCAGTATGTACTGTGGTGCTATGTTAGTACTGTAAGAGGTACTGTTTGTGTACCATGTGTATCAGTATGTACTGTGGTACTATGTTAGTACTATTAGAGGTACTGTTGTCTGTGTACCATGTGTATCAGTATGTACTGTGGTACTATGTTAGCACTATTAGAGGTACGGTTGTCTGTGTACCATGTGTATCAGTATGTACTGTGGTACTATGTTAGTATTATTAGAGGTACTTTTGTCTGTAGTCAGGATTTGATAAGAACCAGGTTCAGACTTGATGAAATATAAATAATACCCCCACCCCTCCCACCCACAGTTCTGTCCACAGCAGTAGACCTGGTGGACCTGAGTGAGCCAGGGGCGGGTGGTGGGAGTAGAGAGAGGAGGAAGGAGGTGGCCAGGAGGAGGCCTGAGGAGACAGAGCTGATCCAGGTGGAGGTGGAGCGCCCCGGCCTCCCCCTGAGTCCCCATTCCCCAGAAAGGAACTCACTGGACTCAGGTCAGTCCTAATACATGTCTACCAGTCTATATGTACTTGAATGGGGTTTTTCATTATGTGTTTGTTTTTGTGTGTTTGTGTGTGTGTGTGTGTGTGTGTGTGTGTGTGTGTGTGTGTGTGTGTGTTACTTCTCCTGGAATCCACCATGCCGTGTACCAGTGATCCCAAGAGCTATGTCGTCTGGAGCTTGGCTCCTGGTAGGGTCACCCAAGGTGGATTGGTAAAGGGGGAGATTCCAGACGAAGCGTGATCCAACAAAGACCTCAACGGCGGAACTGGCAGGAGATGTGCCCGGGTCACAACGGCAGTGAAGGCGGATGAACGCTGCAACAGATGGTGGTCCCCAATCGTCTTGAGTCTCCATGCTATTGGATTCTGACCACCCCCTGCCAAGGACCACGTGGTGGCTGCAGGCGCATCAGCCATTCCACGTAAAAAGCTGTCACACACAGGCATCCTCCATTTTGTGGCCTCAGGATCAGCCTTTACACCCACCCGAGGACCCAGAGGGACCCAGAGGGAGCATAGTCATACTCGACTTCGAGTGACTGCCGATGATGTTGTGTTACAATATGTGTGGGTGTGTATGTGCTACTATGTATGTGTGTGTGTGTGTGTGTGTGTGTGTGTGTGTGTGTGTGTGTGTGTGTGTGTGTGTGTGTGTGTGTGTGTGTGTGTGTTTTCTCCTGATCGCCAATTTGTCGTGGTGGAGCAGCTTGCGTGTACTAATGATCCCAAGAGTTATGCTGTCTGGAGCTTGGCTCCTGGTAGGGTCACCCAAGGCAGATAGGTAAAAGGAGAGGTTCCAGATGAAGCGCGATCCAACAAAGACCTCAATGGCAGAATTGGCGGAAGATGTCTTCAGGTCAAAATGCCAGTGAAGGCGGATGAAGGCCGCAACAGAGGGTGGGGTCTCCAATCACCTTGGCTCTCCATGCTATTGGACTCTGACAACCCCTGCGAAGGACCGTGTGGTGGCTGCAAGCAGATCAGCCTCGCCACATAGAAAGCTGTCACGCGCAGGCATCCTCCCACAAGGATCAACCCATAAACAATCTGGGCCAAAGCCCTGTGGTGATCAGGAAGAGGTGACAGGGGCAGGACAGTGAAGTCTGGCAGCCCCTAGCCACAACCTGGCACACAGGTGGTGGGTCTATGATCAGTCGCTAAGCTCTGGGACTGAGGCAGAGGGGCTTCTTGGCTGCTGCACCCACGATTGAGCAGCCCTATTTAGGATCTGTTCTGCTCACCCCATTTGGGGAAGGGGCTAGAAAAGGTGTCCTAAACATAGTCCGCCTCATATCTCCTGTCTGGAGCACCGCATCCAGAAGGATCAACACCATGCAGTCAGAAACAGAAATTTGTATATTTTGGAGCCTGAAACACATGAAACCTCACGGACAATCAATCCAGCAATCGACCTGAATGGTGTACTGCCGTCATCGCCCGAGAGCTGAGAAGATTTCAGATTGATATTGCTGCTCTCTGAAACCCGATTGGCTCAGGCTCCTTCTCTGCCAGACAGGTGACATTCCATGTCCCAAGGACCAATCTGCGATGCCGGACGTTGGCACGCCTCGGTCCCTGCCTTTGCCTGCCACCCAGCCTGCATTGCACCCTACCCCAATGCTCATCCCCACATGTGGTGGGTCCACGGGGTGGTGTCTCCATGTTGTTTTTTCGGGCTGGGCCCGACCAGGCCCCATGGGCCAAGGCCCGACCACCAGACGCTCGCCGGCGAGCTCCCCTCCCAGGTCTGGCTCCAGGAGGGGCCCCAGTGTTCCTTTTTCGGGCGAGGTGCTGTAACTCTGCTGGTGTAAATCCATTGGGTTTTTTGGGAATCACTCTTAGCCTCACCCCTCCCCTGGGACCAATTTGCCTTGGGAGACCCTACCAGGGGCTATTGCCCCCGACAACACAGCTCCCAGGATCACCGGGATACACAAACCCCTCCACCACGTTAAGGTGACGATTCTCGGAGGAGCAGGATAAGTGGTTTGGATAATGGGGGAAAATATACCGTTAAGTGCCGAGAGGATTGCCGTGACTTGTACATTGGGGAAACCAAACAGACGCTGGCCAAGAGGATGGCACAATACAGGAGAGCTGACACGTCAGACCAGGACTCCACAGTCTACACCATCTACAGGCCAGGACTCCACAGTCTACACCATCTACAGGCCAGGACTCCACAGTCTACACCATCTACAGGCCAGGACTCCACAGTCTACACCATCTACAGACCAGGACTCCACAGTCTACACCATCTACAGGCCAGGACTCCACAGTCTACACCATCTACAGGCCAGGACTCCACAGTCTACACCATCTACAGACCAGGACTCCACAGTCTACACCATCTACAGGCCAGGACTCCACAGTCTACACCATCTACAGGCCAGGACTCCACAGTCTACACCATCTACAGACCAGGACTCCACAGTCTACACCATCTACAGGCCAGGACTCCACAGTCTACACCATCTACAGACCAGGACTCCACAGTCTACACCATCTACAGGCCAGGACTCCACAGTCTACACCATCTACAGGCCAGGACTCCACAGTCTACACCATCTACAGACCAGGACTCCACAGTCTACACCATCTACAGGCCAGGACTCCACAGTCTACACCATCTACAGGCCAGGACTCCACAGTCTACACCATCTACAGACCAGGACTCTACAGTCTACACCTACAGGCCAGGACTCCACAGTCTACACCATCTACAGGCCAGGACTCCACAGTCTACACCATCTACAGACCAGGACTCCACAGTCTACACCATCTACAGACCAGGACTCCACAGTCTACACCATCTACAGGCCAGGACTCCACAGTCTACACCATCTACAGGCCAGTGGCCACTCTTTCAAGGATGAGGATGTGACCATCCTTGATAGGGAGGAACGCTGGTTTGAACAGGGAGTCGAAGAGGCCATCTATGTGAAGAGGGAACGACCATCCCTGAACTGAGGGGGGGGGTGGCCATTGTAACTCTAATGGTCTAACTCTAATGGTTAATGGTCACAGCAATTTGCATGAAACCAAACGCTGGTTTGGGTGGTTATACCACTGTATTGTTTATAAGGGTGGGGACACCTGCAGTCAGATCAGACTGAAGAGGTCACTTAGATGATGAGGAAACGTTTCTCTCAATAAACGTTGTGTGCAGATGAACTGATTCAACTTCCTGTGATTTCCTTACCTGGATTATCGAGTATGCATTAAGCATTGAAGACATGCATTATTGTCAAAATATTTGAACATAAAGCTACCTACTCAAATACGACTGTGTTTCAGTGTCAGCAGTGCGTGTTGCTTCGTTTGTCATTTGCTATGTCAGAAACATTAACGACCGTGTGAACCTGCCCTGACAACAGTCACCTGATTCGTAGCACCAGCTCAAGAGCTCTGTCAAGGGAACACATGATCGCCGTGACTGCATTCATTCACCGCCACTTGTCTGAGGCCTTGATTAGTTTCATCGTCTGACAGACAGACAACAATATTCACATGTTCAGTTGGAAAAATTAACGAATACCCAAAGCTTGAATTCAAGTCTTGGGGACAGGAAACAACTCTCTGGTGTTTACCTTCTCTAATGTTCTCCTGCTGTTTTCCATCTCCATGTCACCCAGTAAGTCTCTGCTCCCCGCTGGAGAGATGGGAGGAGGTGAACCTCCAGCTGGACGCTGGCGTCGGCGGAGGCTGGAGGAGGAAATACGAGAAGAGATGCACCTCCCACCACTCCTCCAGCGAACTCCTGTGGTAAAGAGAACAGAACCAGTATGACATGTCAGCACACGTCCAGCCACAGCACGTGACTCGTGATCCGTTTGTTGAGGCTGTTGGTGACATTACAGGAGTGAGAGGGATCACAGAAACTTTCACTCCTGTGATGATGTTTCATTTCGTTGACTCTTCTTTTGTGCTGCAGGTCTGCAGAGTTCAGAACCGACCCGTCCAACAAGAACTGTGAAGTTCGCAGCTTTGATGAGATGGACCTCGTCTCCTCCTCACAGGTCACCGTCTCCTTCATGACAATCTATTACCACTGCATTTACTATGACTGCTGCTCCTACTGTGTACCACTACTAAAATACAACATCCACTACTACGTCCACCGTAGCACTTGTACTACTTGTGGTTTGCAGTCATGCCTGACCGGCGCAGCAGTAGTAAAAGTCCAGGCATGCAAGTAAATGCTCCTTGCAGGGAGCAGGCCGTTAGCGTCTGACAGCTGCGATGAACCAGGATGGGCTGAGATAAAAGCAGATAGATTAAATTAGATTAGATTCATGATAAATGAGATGAGATTGAATAAAATAGGAAATTATAATATAAGATGTAATAAGATGTGATAAACATGGGCGCCCGGGTAGCCCAGCGGTCTATTCCATTGTCCACCAATACGGGGATTGTCAGTTTGAATCCCCGTGTTACCTCCAGCTTGGTCGGGCGTCCCTACAGACACAACTGGCCGTGTCTGCGGGTGGGAAGCCAGATGTGGGTATGTGTCCTGGTCGCTGCACTAGCGCCTCCTCTGGTCAGTCAGGGCGTCTGTTCGGGGGGGGGGGATAGCACGATCCTCCCTACGCGCTACGTCCCCCTGGTGAAACTCCTCACTGTCAGGTGAAAAGAAGCGGCTGGTGACTCCACATGTATAGGAGGAGGCATGTGGTAGTCTGCAGCCCTCCCCGGACCAGCAGAGGGGGCGGAGCAGAGACCGGGACGGCTCAGAGGAGAGGGGTGATGGGCCAAGTACAACTGGGGAGAAAGAGGGGAAAATCACTATGGTAACCAGCAGAGACACGGTGACATTCTCTGACGAGTGGAGACGTCTATCTGGCCTCCTGTACAGACCAGCGCTGCTCACCTACACCCACGGGGGACAGCTGTCCACTGACCTTGCAGTGTGTGTGTGTGTGTGTGTGTGTGTGTGTGTGTTTCTGACCATCTGGTGATTGTAGGACATCAGTGCAGTACGACAGCGGAGACGAGCGCGGTCTCTCCTGACCAGGAACCGATCTCTGGAGGAAGAGTTTGTCAGAGCGAAGGCTGCTGTTGAGGTACACACACACACACACACACACACACACACACACACACACACACACAGACACACACACAGACACACATCTGTCTGAGTGGAAAGGAGACCCCTGTCACATCTGTGTTGGTGTCCTGCAGCTCATCTTTCAGAACATTATGAATCAGCACTCAGACAGATTTATGATGCCGGCCTGAGAAACGCTGACACGTCTCTTTCTCTCTCTCTCTGTGTCTCACTCTCTCGCTTTCTTGTGTCTCTCTCTGTATGTCTGTCTGTCTCCCTCCCTCTGTCTCTTTCTGTCTATCTGTCTCCCTCTGTCTCTGTCTGTCTGTCTTCTTCCCATTTATTTATAGTTCTTACCATTTATCTAGTTCTTAGCTCTCTCTCTGTCTCTCGCTCTCTGTCTGTCTCTCTGGCTGTCTCTCTGTGTGTCTTTCTCTTTCTGTCTGTCTGTCTCTTTGGCTGTCTGTCTCTCTCTGCGTGTCTCTCTCTCTGTCTGTCCGAGAGACTATCTGCCTGATAAATGGGAGGGACAGAGGGGTGATAGGCAGGTGAAGAGAGAGAAGACAGTAAGTCATGGTTGACGGTGTGTTTTCACAGGGATGTTCCTGGTGCTCTCATGTCCTCTCGTGTCCTCTCATGTCCTCTCGTGTCCTCGGCTTAGCTGAAGGTTTAGGAGAGACGCACGACATCTCACTGCCTCTGCACAAAACACAACACTTCACACCGACACCACAAACTTCATCACAACAGAGACACGAAGGACATGAACATGAGTGGCTGCATGAGAGAGAGACAGACAGAAAGAGAGACATACAGAGAGAGACAGACAGATAGACAGACATGCAGAGAGAGACAGAGAGACAGACAGAGAGACACGCAGACAGAGAAAGACAGACAGAGACAGCCAGAGAGACAGACAGACAGAGAGAGAGACACGCAGAGAGACAGACAGAGAGACACGCAGAGAGAGACAGACAGACAGACAGAGCCAGACAGACAGAGAGAGACAGCCAGAGAGACACGCAGACAGAGAAAGACAGACAGAGAGACAGACAGACAGAGAGAGAGACACGCAGAGAGACAGAGAGAGAGACAGACATAGAGACACGCAGAGACAGACAGACAGACAGAGACAGACAGAAAGAGACAGAAAGAGAAAGACACACAGAGAGACAGCCAGAGAGACACGCAGACAGAGAGACAGACAGAGAGAGAGACAGACAGAGAGACAGACAGAGAGACACGCAGACAGAGAAAGACGGACAGAGAGACAGACAGAGAGACACGCAGAGAGAGAGACAGCCAGAGAGACAGACAGAGAGACACACAGAGAGAGACAGACAGAGAGACAGCCAGAGAGACAGACAGAGAGACACGCAGAGAGAGAGACACGCAGAGACAGACAGAGAGACACGCAGACAGAGAAAGACGGACAGAGAGACACGCAGACAGAGAGACAGACAGAGAGCCACGCAGACAGAGAGACAGACAGAGAGACACGCAGACAGAGAGACAGACAGAGAGACACGCAGACAGAGAGACAGACAGAGAGACAGACAGAGAGACAGACAGAGAGACACGAAGACAGAGAAAGACGGACAGAGAGACAGACAGAGAGACACGCAGACAGAGAAAGACGGACAGAGAGACAGACAGAGAGACAGACAGAGAGACAGACAGAGAGACAGCCAGAGAGACAGACAGAGAGACATGCAGACAGAGAAAGACGGACAGAGAGACAGCCAGAGAGACAGCCAGAGAGACAGACAGAGAGACAGCCAGAGAGACACGCAGACAGAGAAAGACGGACAGAGAGACACGCAGACAGAGAGACAGACAGAGAGCGAGAGACAGAGAGAGAGCTAAGAACTAGATAAATGGGAAGAACTATAAATAAATGGGGGGAAGATAAAAGTCAAGAACAAGATAAATGGGAAAAACATCCAACTGAGACCCTGCATGTTGGATTCTGACAAAACATTCTTAAAGCCCATCGGCACACCACAAACAATGCATGCAGGGCAGAACGAGGCCAATATCCTCTTCTGATTAACATTCAAAAAAGAGCAATCACATTCTGGAAACATCTAACATTCAGCGACCCACACTCTATCCATTATAAAGTCTTGCAATACCAAGAGTTGAGCAAAGACGAGAACTCTCCTACCAACCTGGTCTTCAGCCATCCTGTTCCACTAACACATACTAACACTTTAGAGACATAAGACCAGGTCCAAACCACACAACATATCGGCTTCAACAAATTCCCTCAAACCTAAAAGACAATTATTATGAATATCGGCAATCTAAAACAAAACCCCAAAGCAAGATGCAATGCTATTTGGCCCTAGACAGAGAGGACACATTAGCAGATCACCTCATTCAAATAAAAAACACATTTGAGAAACATACTGACGAAGTACAGACTCAGTGAGCATCGCCACAGAAACAGACTCACTGAGCATCGCCATAGAGACAGACTCACTGAGCATCGCCATAGAGACAGACTCACTGAGCATCGCCATAGAAACAGACTCAGTGAGCATCGCCATAGAAACAGACTCAGTGAGCATCGCTTAGCAACAGAAACAGGCAGACATAAAAAGACCCGGATGCCAAAAGACGAACGTTTCTGTCAACAGTGTGAAGACAGTGTTGTCGAGACAGAGCTGCACTTTTTAGCTGAATGCAAGACATTCCGGGAAATCCGTGATTACTACTTTCAGAAATCTGAGGAGAGACACCCCACATTCACTGCCCTGCCGAACCCCAGAAAACTGCCCCACACACTAGGTGAACACAGAGACAGCTGTACTGTGGCTGCACAGTATGTTCTAGCCTGCCACCGTCTGAGGGACAGTGTGTGATACCCCGCACTCCTTCCCAACGGGGAGGACCGGGACAACACACACTCACACACACACACACACACACACACACACACACACAGACACACACACACACACACACACAAAGACAGCCCCCCCCCAAACACACAGTCACACACACACACGCACACACACACACTCACAGGGCCACACAGACGATGGCAAAAAGATGTGTATTGCATGTGTTCTGTATTGTGTACTGTTCTTGTCCTTTATGTGAACATGCTTTGCAATACCAATGTATATTTGTCATGCTAATAAAAGCACATTTGAATTTGAATTGGAGAGAGAGACAGACAGAGAGACCGAGACAGCAACAGACAGACAGACAGTGAGACACGGACAGAGAGACAGAGAGACAGATAGACAGAGCCAGCCAGAGAGAGAGACAGACAGAGAGACACATAGACAGAGAAGATGGACAGAGAGAGAGACAGAGATAGACAGACAGACAGACAGAGAGACACACAGAGAGACACACAGACAGAGACGATGGACAGAGATAGACAGAGAGAGACAGACAGACAGACAGAGAGACTCATAGACAGAGAAGATGGACAGAGACAGACAGACAGAGAGAGAGACTCGTAGACAGAGAAGATGGACAGACAGACAGACAGCCAGACAGACAGAGACACACAGAGAGACACAGACAGAGACCATGGACAGAGACAGACAGAGAGAGACAGACAGACAGAGAAGATGGACAGAGACAGACAGACAGAGACAGACAGAGAGAGAGACTCGTAGACAGAGAAGATGGACAGACAGACAGACAGACAGACAGACAGACAGACAGACAGAGACAGACAGAGAGAGAGAGAGAGAGAGAGAGACAGGATGATTTAGATAATAACTGAACACAAGTTACATGCTGATGAGAGAATGAAGAATATGAAACAGCTGTCTGTCCCACACTGTCCCTGAAACCCGAGCCGTCACCCTGTCGTTTAACACCGTTCTCACCACCTCGCCCGTGTGTGCGCCCGTGTGTGCGCCCGTGTGTGTGGCTGTGCGTGTGTGTCTAAGAGGACTGAGAAGTGATTTGAGCTGCAGCTCAAAGCCAGACCTCATTTCATTTGGAAACACTGAGTGGATGTGTTTAATCTCTTCCACGCCAGCAAACCTGAACCAATCACAGCCTCCCCTCCTCTGAGTGACGCGTGCCTGACTGCATAGCAGGTCCCGCCCCCTACTCTCACTAAATGAACCATTGTTTGTCTAATCTCACTTTTAAATTAAACACTTAGTCCTTAAGCTAAAGCGCTCATGTAGCGTGACTTTAATCAGAGCAAAATTCAAACAAACTCCACTTCTGAGATTGCAAACAGATGAAAGCAAGGAGGTCAAAGGTCAAAAGCCACAGGACGCCGACACTGATTAGAAGAAACGTGCGTGTGTCCTGTGATGGACTGTTGACCTGTTCAAGGTTTCTCCCTGTGCATGCTGGGACAGAGTTCAACCCCCATGATCCTGAATTAGATAATGCAGGTACAGATCAGAATCAGGAACCAGAATCAGGAACACTTTGTCGTTTCACTTCATGCACTTGCTCACATGAAATGAAACGAAATGCCGTATCGCAGCCCACAGCAGTGCAACACAAAGACAACAACACATCCAAAAACTACAAGAACACACACACCCACACTTACACACAGATCCAAACTAAACAAAATCACTGTCCAGAGAAAGAACGCCAGCCAGGACCAGGATGACTGCCGGAACCGCTGGTCGGCATGGGCTAGCAGTTAGCTTAGCCTGCCCCTCTTCCGCGTCCTGTCAGACCGCCCTTGGTGTTTCCTCTTCAGGTGCAGTTCCAGGCAGGAGTCCCTGGGGCCACAGGATGCAGCAGACCAGGCTCCCTCATCCAACCCAACGCCAACTCTCCCAGCCAGACACCTTCAACATCCCTCCCTGCACTCCACACACGACACTAAAAACACAGTCAAGGCTGGGTGAGGCTGCCGCCAGACCACCCTCGGTGTTACCGGAACTGCTGATCTGCATGGGCTAGCAGTTAGCTTAGCCTGCCCCGCTTCCGCGTCCTGTCAGACCGCCCTTGGTGTTTCCTCTTCAGGTGCGGTTCCAGGCAGGAGTCCCTGGGGCCACAGGATGCAGCAGACCAGGCTCCCTCATCCAACCCAAGGCCAACTCTCCCAGCCAGACACCTTCAACATCCCTCCCTGCACTCCACACGATGACACTAAAAACACAGTCAAGGCTGGGTGAGGCTGCCGCCAGACCACCCTCGGTGTTACCGGAACTGCTGATCTGCATGGGCTAGCAGTTAGCTTAGCCTGCCCCGCTTCCGCATCCTGCCAGACCGCCCTTAGTGTTACCTCTTCGGGCACAGCTCCAGGCAGGGCCGTGGTCCCTGGGCCCACAGGATGCAGCAGACCAAGCTCTCCCAGCTTATCCAGCACCAGCTCTCCCAGCCATCAAATGAAGACAAACTTAGACGCCGCTGTGGACAAAGACACTGCATGGACGGTACTGGGCGAGGCTGCTGCAAACAGTTGTGTCTGTAGGGACGCCTGACCAAGCTGGAGGTAACACGGGGATTTGAACCAGCGATCCCTGTGTTGATAGGTAACCCAGGGGTGGGCAAGCTTATCCAGAAAGGGCCAGTGTGGGTGCAGGTTTTTGTTCCAACCCAGCAGTTGATCTGACCTGATCCCACTAATCAACCAGTAGAGTCTTTGCTGAGGAACTTGATTAGGAGACACAGGTGTGCAACTGCTTGGTTGGAACAAAGACCTGCATCCACACCGACCCTTTCTGGACAAGACTGCCCACCCCTGGACTAGACTGCTACACTACCCGGGCACCCCGACTTTTAACATCATTTAGTGTGTTAAACGCACCTCTAAAAACAGTCTCTTTTGGTCTGGGGAGTTAAGCTAAAGGTTATGGAGACATGGAAAAGTCATTGAAAATCTTTGGAGAAGACACATGTGATGTCTGTACTAGTCTGTACTAGTCTGTTCTAGTCTGGTCCCACGTGACAAGCACCTTTTTCTGGGAAAAGACATTAGGATAACATTTTTATTATATGTTTTATTATCTTGTAAGTGTTGTGTTCAGATGTAGTGACATTGGTTCAGTCGTGTCAAGTACTGCACAGTGGACACACTGTACTAACACAGTACTACTACACTGTTACTGTGTAATACTGGTTCAGTACTGAGGTGAACAGGGTGGAAACTGTTGGCATCACTTTTCCACCCATGGCTTTAGAGCCAAACCCGTCCTGACATGGTCCATGTTAACACCCGGTTCCCCGCGCGTGTGCACCTGCCATGTGGAGGTTTTTGTTAGCTCTTCATATTTCAGTCAACATGTGTGGTTTTGAACAAAAGAAAAACAAAACGTGTCTGACCATGGAGCAGGGCTCCGATGAATAAATGCCAGTGACTCGCATCTTGATGTTTAGCGACGGTTTTCTCGTGGACGCCGTTGTAAATTAGAAGATGAGGAGGGATGAAGATGACACTGGAGCTTTTCTCTGAAAACTTGAGGATGAACCAGGAATCAGGAACACTTGGTCACTCCACTTCATGCTGTGTTCTAGCCTTCTCTTACTCCGGCATGACTGTTTTCTCGTCTCCTCGCTCGCGTATGTGAATGGTGTGATGTGAGTCTCTCTTCTGTGCATGTGTCCTCTGTCCTCCTGTCAGGTCTCCATAGTGATGGTGGTTGCGTGGCTCAGGTCCTGGGCTGTTCCGGTGGCGCCCGGACACTGCCTGGCATCCTCATCATATTCTTCATATGTCTTATAATTCCATTATAATTGTGTTATCTTCTTTCAGTGCTGTATTGTGTAAATTGTGTAAACACAACATCCATTGCATGTTGTGCGTCTTGGGAGAGAGATCCTCCTCTGTCGCTCTCCCTGAGGTTTCTTCCTATTTTTTCTCCCTGTTTTTTTAGGGAGTTGTTCCTTATCCAATTAGACAGGATGTTGTGTAGCTGTAAAGCCCCTTGAGGCACACTTGTAATTTGTGATAATGGGCTACACAAATAAAATTCACTTAACTTGAAAACTGTATAGAAGACACCCACCAAGTTCCATTTAATTTTATCAGTGTAAATGTGCTGAAGTACCTCAAGGTAATTCTTCTTCTTCTGTCGTCCTCAGTCAGACACAGAGTTCTGGGATAAGATGCAGGCGGAGTGGGAGGAGCTCGCTCGGAGGAACTGGCTGGAGGAGTCGGAAAGCGAGGCCCCTGACCCGCCAAGCGTGTCCCAAATGGAGATGGTAAGCTGGGTGATGGGACGTCACACATTGGGACATCTTTGTTTGACTCCATGTACCATGTAACTATTCTTATATGACCTAAAATTCAGTTACAATTATTGTCAAGATTCCCACTTAACAGCATACACTACTGCTCTATTGCACAAACAGAGCAATATAGTGTACGCTGTTAAGTGCTGGCATGATTGCTGTGACTTGTACATCCGGGAAACTAAACAGATGCTGGCGAAGAGGATGGCACAACACAGAAGTGCTACCTCATCAGGCCAGGGGCCTCATTCATCAAACGTTCTTATGTACAAATTTGTTCTTACACACCCATGGAATTTATTTAGCTCTCACGATTGTCTGACAGTCAGCGCAAAGCATGATGGTTATTTGTAATTCCTTCCCCCTAACATGCAAACAACCTTATAGGTTGTTTGCATATGATGTCACAAACTATAGACGGAGGGCAGGAAGTGGTTTTCTACATAGACAACCACTTCCTGCCCTCGATCGCAAACTTTCGAAATGACTATGTTTGGCGTCATTAACTGAGAAACCACAAGGAGTTTTATTGAGCACCAAAAGTTGTTGTTCATGAGGGGGGAAAATGCAAGAAATTTACCGAAAACGCCGTAAAAAGTGGCTCGCGAACTGTCGCCTGCGGTCGGGAGGGGCGGAGTCAGATAACACGCGTGTGTGCAGTGACCACTTCATCAAAAAAATCCCTCTTCATAACACAAGATCAAGTCCAACATGTCTTACTTCCTGTTTACACCTTTCTGTCATAATATCGTCTAGACTAGCACAGTTTGGGCTAAACTAGCTCCATCTCGTCCATTCTGCTTTTCACTTCCTGCCCTCCATCTGAATCTCGCGCGTCATCAGAATCACGTGACTGCAAACAAGCTTTTGTCTGCCTCTTGCAACCAGCCATCACCCAGGCTTGCAAAAGACATCAGTGTTAGCCAGTTGGTGGCTAAATTCAGGGGTTACTCTGATTCTTCACTGGTCTCTGAGACAAAGTTCAGGGCTAACAAAGCCCATGGGTGTGTAAGAACAAATCTGTACATACGAATGATTAACGAATGATGCCCCAGGACTCCACAGTCTACACCATCTACAGGCCAGGGGGGGGGGGGCTAAGAGTACATCTGTCACCATCTTACAATGCTGTGATTGCAACTATTCCCCAGTCCTTTGTGAATAGTACACATGACTGCTGTAACTCTAGTTAATGGTCACAGGAATTTACATATGAAACTGATAGTTGGTTTCAGTCGTTATGCAACTGTGCTGTCTAAAAGGGTGGGGATACCTGTAGTCGGCTGACACTGATGTCAGAGTGATGAAACGTTTCTCCCACTAAACTCTGTGTCCAGATGAACTGATTCAACTTTCTGGAATGACCCGTAAGGATATTATTTATCACTGATTAGTGTTCTCTAACTAATGCAAAGATATTTTTTCTACCTCCGGCTTGGTCAGGCGTCCCTACAGACAAAATTGGCCATGTCTGTGGGTGGGAAGCTGCATGTGGGTGTGTCCTGGTCGCTGCACTAGCGCCCCCTCTGGTTGGTTGGGGCGCCTGTTTGAATTGACACTTCACAGACCAGCGGATGCATTTCTTTATGTAAACTGGTTCATGGCCTGTTATGTAGGCGGTGAAATGGTGGGGGAAAAAAACTGGTTGAAAAAGAACAGAACCGACACCGATCGCTTCCCAGGGCTTCACCAACATGACTACCAGCTGAACACAGCTCTTTCACTTCTCTCACGAGGCAAGTTATACAGTACAGGTTCTAGATTACTACAACCAAGACTAGCTGCTGTCCTCTCTTCTGAAGGGTCAAAGTAGCTCAGTTCATTCTGCATGAAAAAAAATCTTAACTTACTCAGTTGCGTTTTTTAACAAATGTACCATCATTTGTTTAACTCTTATGTAGAATATAGAGCCAAGGATAGGAGTGATGGCAGACAGGGAGTAAATACTCTGACTGGGAAAGTTACCCTACAGCATTACAACAGTTAAAGGGCACTAAGTTGAGAGAAGCTGTTTCCAGTACCGGTCCTCTGAGCAGCTCATCCGGCTCATGTGTTCAGGTGGCTGGCTCGACAAAACCCATCCGATTCACACATCAGAGGTGAACAGAGAGTATCATGGGAAAAGAAACAAACACTCGTAGTCAGAGAAACACAGGTCCACAACACTGAAGAAACAGATTTTTGATCTGTTTGCGGCAATTGCGTCTATTCAAGCTAACGTTGAGTACACAAAACACAAGAAACCTGTGATAAAAATGCTGAAACAGCCATCACACCGATAAGAGGTTAGTTGTTGAATGTTGGCCATGTTATTGGCATGTATGGCTCATTTGTGTGTGTGTGTGTGTGTGGGGGGGGGGTATGAGTGTTATGAGCTGTGTGGTTGTATAAGAGGTTCCTTGCTCCCTGGCAGCACTGCTTTGTCCTTGAACTGTTAGCTAAACATATGGTTGCTGTCAACAACATTGAACACACACACACACACACACATCATCATCATCATTATCATCATCAGCGGTCACTCAGGGTCGAGTATGACTGTCCTCCTTCTAGGTACTTGTGGGTATCCTTGCAGGAGGACGCCTGTGCGTGACAGCTTTTTACGTGGAATGGCTGATGCACCTGCAACCACCACACAGTACTTGGCAGGGGGTGGCCGGAGTCCAATGCCATGGAGACCCAAGAAAATTGGGGACCACCCTCTATTGCAGACTTCATCCACCTTCACTGGCATTATCTTCCACCAGTTCCACCGTTGAGGTCTTTGTTGAATTGTGCTTCATCTGGAACCTCCCCTTTGACCTATCCGCCTTGGCTGACCCTACCAAGAGCCAAGCTCCAGACGGCATAGCTCTTGGGATCATTAGTACACACAAGATTCTCCACCACGGCAAGGTGGCGATCCAGGAGAAGACGCATGCACACATATGTACACTCACACACGCACACACACACACCATCATCATCAGCGGTCACTCGGGGTCGAGTATGACTGTCCTCCTTCTAGGTCCTTGTATTATTATTATTATTATTACTTTCGTCTTCCTGATGGCATCCTGGACTTCTCTTAGCCTTGGTGGTGCTGACATGTCCTCCTGTTTGGGTTGTTGAGGGAGTTGTTGGAGGACATCCATCTGAGGGCTAGAGTCCTGGTTTAAAAGGCCCTTGGTACGGCTCTTTTCACCTCTTTGATTGACTCATTATCTGTTAGCAGTGTGTGCCCGTCTTTACAATATTGCAATTTCATTTAGCAGACGCTCTTATCCAAAGTGACGTACATCTGAGAGTTAATACAACACAAGCAAGGACCTAATCAGGAGACAACAATGCAAAGTGCCACAAAAATAGGTTAAAGTCCGATACGACATCGATGTCAACAGGCAGTGCACAAAGGCAATGCATAGGGTGCATAGAAGTGTTGTTTTTTGTTTTGTTTTGTTTTTTATTTTTATTAATACTGTCAGGTGTGGAGATGTTCATGAAAGAGCTGGGTCTTTAATTTCTTAAAGATGGAGAGGGACTCGGTGGACTGAATGGAGTTTGTTAACTCGTTCCACCACCAGGGAACTACAGAAGAGTCTGGCTAGTGATTTAGGGGCCCGTTGTGGTGGAAGTGTCAGGCAGCTTTCATTGGCAGAGCGCAGTGAGTGGGACTGAGTGTTGACCTGAATGAGGGAGTTCAGGTAGGCGGGAGCTATTTTAGTTGCTGTTTTGTAAGGGCACATCAAGGTTTTATGAGGGCAGCAACTGGGAGCCAGTGGGGGGGATATGAACAGTGAAGTGACTTGCTATTTTGGGGAAGTTGAATACCAGACATACCACCTCTTTTTCTGCCTACCAGGAAAAGGGACCCTCATTAATAAAAGACTTCAGATGTGTTAACTGTCATGGTTTTCACGGTATAAAATTACTGTAGGTGAATGACTTACATTCATTCTAAATTAATAAAACAATGGTAGGAAAACCGTCGCTGCTTAACATCGGATCACAAAGAGCCATGCATATCAATAGCTCTGATAACGACGGGCGTTGCTACACATCGGAACACAAAGAGCCATGGACATCGTTAGCTCTGATAACGACTCCAAAGAGGATAAATATCTGAGTTTCATCACCAGCCAGTCAGACTAGCTTGGTCTATTCAGAAAGGCACGAACTGATGAGGCCTCTTGGATGAGAGGCGAAACGTCTTCACGGATATATACCAAGTCCAGTTGCACTCGATTCAATTCCTTTGGATAACCATGACCTGGATGAATGAACATTCACAGACATGTTGCAGAACAATTTGGGTCTGACACCCTTAAAATGGTGAGGGAATATGAAAGGATGGCTCGGAAGATTGCAGACTACAGAAACCACTTGCGATTCAATCTGAGATGCAGACAACACAGGCTCATACCCACTAGCCTGCGCCTGTGTACCACAATGAAAGGACATAGAGCAGACAGAATCATAGAGAAGGCACAGAATCAACTCCTGAATGAAAGAGTGAGACAGGTCCATTTCACTATTGAAGGGCTGAAGGAGAAATCTGACCAACTACTCCAGCAACTAACATCCCACTTGCCTGGTGCAGTCCTGGAGAGGATCACTGATTTCACCAAGAAAGCCCAACTATCTCAACACCACAAAACCAAAGAAAGGCAGACAAGGAAGTTTCAAAACTGACAGCGACGAACCAACACCACTAGCCAAGCAGATATACTTACCTGGAGACAAAAGACAGAACATCCCACAAAAAAGGAACACAGAACAGATGGATCAAGAATCTGTTGGACAAGGTACTTACCCAACCAGAAAAGGAGGTCTTAGCCAAAGGACTGAACTTCACCATGACACCCAAACAACTACCTATAGTTGACCTCATCACATCCACAGAATCAGCCATAAGGAAAAACAAGCTAACGGAAACCGAGGTGGAACAGCTTAGGTTAAAGGTATCAGCAGCTCTCTGTCCAATGCAAAACTCCCTCCTTCCAACCTAACCATGGAGGAAAGGAAAGCCGTGACAGCCCTGAGCAAGGATGAAAACATCACTATCCTTCCAGCAGACAAGGGGAGATGCATGGTGATCCTCAACACAACAGACTACCACGCCAAGATCACGTCATTACTCAGCGACACCGACACCTATGAACCCCTGAGACGCGATCCAACTAGTGGTTACAAGAGGAGAATAATAGAGTACCTACAGAAACTACAGAAAGGAGGAACCATTGATCGGATCCTTATCCGATGAGAGGGTCTAAGGACAGGATGTTGTGTTGCTGTTAAGCCCACTGAGGCAAATTTGTAATTTGTGATATTGGGCTATGCAAATAAAATTGATTTGATCGGATACAATACCACCGTCTCTACCCACAAGATAACATTCCATGCATATATGGACTCCCTAAGATCCATAAAGGTGGAACCCCCCTAAGGCCCATCGTCAGCAGCATAAACTCGGTCACATACAACATTGCCAAACATATAGCCAACATCTTGCCCCTTTAGTGGGCGAAACACCTCACCATATCCAAAACTCCATTGACTTCGTGGACAAGGTCCAAGCCGTAAAACTGGAAACTAATGAAATCATGGTATCCTACAACGTGACCTCGTTATTCACCTGCATCCCAACCATGGAGGCTTTGGAAACTGTGAGGCAACGTTTGCTACAGGACAACACCCTCCATGATAGGACCAACCTCAGCCCAGACCAGATTTGCCAACTACTGAACCTTTGCCTGAGCACCACATATTTCCAATTCAGGGGCCAGATTTACAGACAGAAACACGGCTGTGCAATGAGCTCACCAGTATCTCCCATTGTGGCCAACTTATATATGGAAGAGGTAGAACACAGGGCCCTGAACCCCTTCAGAGGAACACCTCCGAGCCACTGGTTCAGATATGTGGACGACACATGGGTCAAAATCCAAACACAAGAGGTGCAAGCGTTTCTCAAACACATCAACTCAGAGGACAAGAACATTAAGTTCACAAGGAAAGATGTAAAGAACAACAGTTTGCCCTTCTTGGACTGTGACGTCCACATTGGGGAAGACAGGAGCCTCCACATTGGGGTTTACAGGAAACCTACACACACAGACCAATATCTACTTTTCGACTCACACCAGCCTCTGGAACACAAACTGAGCATCATCAGAACTCTGCAACACAGAGCTGATAATGTGCCCAGCAGCACTCAGGCCCAACGAAAAGAACACAAACACCTGAGGGGAGATTTAAAAACCTGCGGCTACCCCAGTTGGACCTTTGTGAAAACTGCAACACGTTCCAGAAAGACCAACCAGGTGAGCGATGAGGAGAAAAGGAACAGAAGGAAGAGCACAGTCATCCTGTATGTTTCTGGGGTCTCCGAGAAACTCAGGAGAATTTTCAACAAACACCACATCCCGGTATACTTCAAACCCAGCAACACACTCCGACAAAGACTGGTTCATCCCAAAGACCATGTACCACACACCCGGAAAAGCAATCTGGTGTATGCCGTGCAATGCAATGAGGATTGCACTGACCTATACACAGGAGAAACCAAACAACCACTACACAAACGGATGGCCCAACACAGAAGGCCAAACTCCTCAGGACAAGACTCAGCAGTCTATCTACACCTAAAGGAGAAGACACACTCCTTCCAGGACAGCAACGTACACATTTTGGACAGGGAAGATAGATGGTTTGAAAGAGGGGTGAAGGAAGCCGTCTATGTGAAACTGGAAAAACCATCCCTCAACAGAGGAGGAGGTCTGCGACACCACCTATCTCCCACTTACAATGCCGTCCTTTCATCTCTACCCAGGAGACTCAAGAAGCCTAGCCTCCAAGAACAACGGTCGGTCACTAATGGCTCCAACGACCGTCGCTGCTTAACATCGGATCACAAAGAGCCATGCATATCTATGGCTCTGATAACGGCGGGCATTGCTACACATCGGAACACAAAGAGCCATGGACATCTATAGCTCTGATAACGACTCCAAAGAGGATACATATCGGAGTTTCATCACCAGCCAGTCAGACTAGCTTGGTCTAGTCAGAAAGGCCGAACTGATGAAGCCTCTTGGATGAGAGGCGAAATGTCTCCACGGATATATACCAAGTCCAGTTGCACTCGATTCAATTCCTTTGGATAACCATGACCTGGATGAATGAGAACATTCACAGACAATGGTAGGAAAACATCTCCGGTATGGGAAATGTTTTATTGTAGCTACTGAGGTGATGTCCAGCTGTGATTGTTATTAATCCTACTCTTGAAATAGCATTTTTATAGTGGAGTTTTAACATTGGCGGCAATGGCACTTCCATGTCTAATCCTCCTCATGATGTCAGTTAAACAAACATGGCGGCGAGGTGAATAAAGCGAATTATTTTTGGTTCATCCAGTGTTCTTCCTGTGATGACATCAGCAGTGAATGATCTGCTGACTTGCAAAATATGATCGACTTCTCGTTTACTTTCAACACTCATACCCGAATACATAATGGCCACTGTCTGCCAAAAGTTGTTGAAAGAATTTTGATAATCCAAAAAATGTAAAAGGTATAAAGGAACAACTTCCTCTAGGTTGCAGTCAATACAGGAAGTGTTGCATACTCTTGTCGCTATCCAAATTTATTATATTATGAAAATTAAGACAGGGTTAAGGTTAGACCAAAATGGTCGCATAGCAAACTTTTTGTTTTGGGAAAGTGCAAGTTCATATTAGATTTGGTCGCATTTGTGCAAGGGTCCACCTAGAAGGCTGCGCATCCACAGACTGACAGGCAAAGCATTTTTATTAGGTAGATTTTTTTAGCTTAAGTGCTGCATATTAAAACCTTTCCCCCCATATTTCCTGTTCAATTGACTTAGGCACTGCGCAAAAGTCTTGAAATGGCAGAAAAAGGTTTTTTCTATCTGTGTGTATGTGTATCTGCTAATCCGCCGCTAATCTTGCATACTACTGGGCCTGTCAGCGTAATAATTTTTGCGCAAAGTTATGACTGTATGATCAAGTAATTCTCATGGTTGCGGGGATTCAAAACCTTTGAAAAACATGTTTTATACCGCAATTTAGTGCCAACTCCTCAGCTGGTTTTCCACTTGTGTCCGAGCACCGTAGAAGGGGAGATACACAGACAGTGCCTCCATATTTTCCCTCCTCCCTGTTGGCCAAAAAAAAGGGGTGGTTTGTTACTAAGTCCGAGCGCCTGAGAAGGGGAGAAAATGCCTGTGGGGCTCTGCACTCTACGGAGTGCACTCTTCTAGTTTTACATCAAAATCGAGTCACCTTAACTTCCTCTAAAAAGACACGTTTTTGTGGTTGTATCACCAAGTGCGAGCAGGTAAGTGAGCAAAATTCCAACCAATAATATTAAATGTTTTGCACTGTCCCATCAAATCACATCCCTCCCTATGTTTTGTTCCACCCTAACATCCTGTTTTACTTGGAAATACGTCACATTACGGAAGCAAAATACGGCCTGAATGATGCTTCACAATGTCTTTAAAGGGAGGTTTTGCCAATTTTCATCCTTATTTCCATGTTACTGTTACTCGATCTCAGTGCACCTTTCGATACTTTTGACCACAACATTATGACTGACAGGCTCAGGCAGTGGGTGGGCATCCCTGGGAGTGGCCTGGAGTGGATCTCCTCTTACCTGTCAGACTGGAGTTTTTCTGTTTCTGTAGGTCAGTTTGTATCTGCTTCTTCTGCCCTGTGCTGTGGTGTGCCCTAAGTTTTGGTCCTGGGTCCAATTTTATTTGCCCTATATATGCTTCCTCTTGGGCATATGATTAGTAGTTTTGATGACACCTCCAATCACAGGTATGCAGATGATATGTAACTCTATTTTGCATTCAACCCTCACAAGCCTGATAAACTGCTGGTTCTTGGTGATTTTTTGATAGCCATTAAGGGCTGGATGGCAAACGAACTGTGAAAGGTGCTATATAAGTAAACTTAACTTACTTACATGTATTAATCATTGTGGTGCCATCAGTATAATGTACACAATACTTGTCAGTGTTGTCTGTATCACCGTAGCCCACTACTGTAAACTGGATTACTCCTGTTTTCCATTGATGTCAGTGGATGACAGAAGAACTAAGAAAGCTGATCGGCTGAGATGTTCATTTTCTAATCTCCACCAATGAGAAACTCTGCAATGCATTCTGGTACATGAAGTCAATGCAGAACAGATCTCTTGGCAGGAGAACATCGATTTATCTGTCAATCTGAACTGAACTGAACTGAAGTGGTTATAGTTAGAAAAAACCCCTAGATCACCAGCACTTACTGCGGTTATTAGTGGCGATGTGTCGCCTTACGTACGTTTTTAATGTCTAACTGATGACATCTTCACCTGAATTTCCAGGGATATTCCTTTCACACCAACAACCCATACAGAGACTGGCCCAACGCCTTCGTTGAGGGCCAGGAGAAGGCGAAGGAAGGAGACCTAAACAATGCCGTCCTGCTGCTGGAGGCGGCCATCTTACAAGACCCGCAGGATACAGAGGTTTGACCACATAAAGAGTTTAGATGGCTGTAAACTGAGCATCTGTAGTTGTTGGTCCATATCTACGTTTTTATTGTGCTTCTCCATTGTGAAGGCATGTTATTACTGTTCTGTTATGATTGCATAATTACAAATTTCACATACACACATTCTGTTTGTTATGTATATAAATGACATCGATTGATATGTTCTATATATTTTTAGTCTATCCATATTTATCTTTTCTTTCTTTCTTTTTTTAAAACTTTTTTTGAGAGCAACCACAAGTCACTGTTTCATTGTTCAGTGTACTGTTGTTTAGAAATTGAATGAAATTTAGAAAGCAAGGATTTTGGGGGCGCTAGTGAGCGCCGCATGGAGTAGACGTGTTTTTCCAGGGCTCCTCTCCATACTCGAAATACTTAATATATAATTTAACTTGCTAGTTTTTCTTAATTATTTCCCATGTCTAAAAGCCTCACGATGAGAAAACCGAAAGCCGAAAGGGGGGAGAAGCAGGATGAAACCCCAAATAACACTGAGGGTCAACCGCTTTTGGAGCTCGCTGAGCAGGCCATGGCAGACTCAGAGTCGGGTAATGAGCCTGATGCAGAGTCCACAAACATCCTCTCTGCAATAGGATGTATGAGCAAGACGATGACCCACCGACATGGCGATTTAGAGGCATTTCTGGCATCTACCCAGGCATCTTTGTCGAGTCTCAGTAACCGATGGAAGGAGGTGGAAAATGCTAGCTCTGACTATGAACGCCGCCTCTCGCTTGTTGAGCAGACGTGCACGAAATGGTGCACTTCGCATGAAAGTGATGCACCTTGGGGCTCGCCCCAGCCAGCAGAATACTAAAATCGTTGGCCTACCTGAGAAGATCGAGAATGGACGTCCAACAGACTTCTTGACCATGTTTATCCCTGAGCTGCTTGGCGCTGGCAATTTCTCCAAGCTGCTGGAAATGGATCGAGCACCTCGTCTGGGGAGGCAGATCCCTGCAGAGGCCGCACGTACTGATCAGTATAGCAGCTGTTAAGATGGTTGTTCATGGACTGAAGAACACCAGTCACACCAGGACTCTGGATCTGCAAACTTATTCTAAAGAAAGTAGCATGAGGCACTCAATTCACACACAGTGGCAGCCTGTCTCTCATTCCCCATTACAAGAGCTGCTCAACTTAAAAAAAAAAACCCATATATATAAATACAAGTACAAATAAAATATGTGCACACCAAAAGAATGTTGGCCCTTACAGTGGTTACACCAGTGGCTGGCGAGCGGTCATAATAAGCTATAAATGTGGCGCTCCCCAAGGCATTTGAAAATGACGAGAGAATTGATGTAACCGGTTATTGTCTTGCCCGGTGCGGGATTCGATACGGGGTGTACTGCACCACGAGGCGACACCACTAACCGCTCGGCTAAAGGGTCAGACCCGTTAGCTAGGGGCTAACGTCTCTTATTAGTAGTTTACATTTACATACAGTATAATAATGAATTGAAAATCTATTTTTAATAAGTAACATGAGCATTATTTACATGAAAACGTGTCATTTAAATGTTTGTTTCTCAATTTCTTCGATTGTTTTCTTTTCAAAAGGCAGCGGTCTGGTTCTGCGACTCGCATCACCGCAGCCTGCCACAACTACCCTGCTCACGGCGAAGCTGCCAAGCGGCCGGCTTACTTCGCGCATGCGCTCTGTGACTCCCCGTTGTGTTCGCGGTACAGGAAAGTATCTTGTGAGCGTGGGAGTGTGGTGGGCGGAAAAGCTGGCTGTGAACCAGCTCATCCGGAAACACATGTGCGCAACACTGCCATCTAGCGGGCTAGTTACTGTGAATTGGCACTTGTCTGTCTTGCTCAGTTAACTCAGCGCCATACGTTTCAGAGCGTGTCAATATGAGCGACAGCTCACATATTATAGACTCGTTACGTCCTGTCCCGTTTTCTCGGAGGACTTTCGAAGAGAAACAGATTATTACAGCAGGAGGATGTCCAACTCCCGAACTTGGCATCACAAAACCTACCTTCGCCACTTTCAAGCTACCACATGCAGACACGGCTAGCTGGTTGCCCAAAGGTTAGCAAGCTATTCTGTTGGCCGTGTCTCCTTCTTCCTGCAGAACACAGTCTGGACCACGGCAGCTCACTGCGATTTAAACAGTCTCATACAGCAATGGCAGAACACGAGGTGCACCTGCACACACACATTGTCTAGTAAAACTTCAGACATTTGACAACACACCAATCCATCATCAGTTGAATGAGGCGCGCAAATAGCCACAGAGCAACACAGGGACGTGTTAAAGAGACTCGTGGACATCGTTGTGTACCTCGGAACCTAGCAGCAGGCATTCCGGGGACACTCGGGGGGGAGGATCGGACAGTCGTGGCAATTGACCTTTCGCAAAGCCCCGCCCCCCTTAGTTACTGTTGCTATGCCCGTCAAGCATTTCAGAACTATCCAGGAAGCAGTCGGAAAACACCAAAACATGACGGAAGAAATCAGCGCATTGTGTGGGTAAAAGTAAAAGAAATAATACGTTAGCTGTATTAGCTATCAATAATAGCTAGTAGCAAGCTTAGCTTGGAGCAGACAGGTATTTGTGTTGATTTTGGGTGGATTAAGCTGGCCATGGGGTCTGCTATACTGCCAAATCTATTGCCCACATTGCGCTTCTTGCGTTCTGGGTTTCGGGAAGGGAAAGAGAATTACACCCCCCCCCCAAACTTTTCACATATCTAGTATCCGGTCTGCAGATCCCATAGGCACACCGTTTCAGCATTTTGTTGTGTGTTTGAAAGCTTGACGGACCGTTGCTAAGGTAGGATTGGACAAGCACCGTTCTGGGGCGGTACTTTGCGAAAGGTCATATATTGAGCTCGTCAACCTACTCTAGAAGATGAGAGGCTAGTCTGTCATTTGGAGACGTGCAGTGTCTTTTCTGGCGTGTCAAAGCCACACCCAGCATGATGTGATGGAGTCTGTGGGGCATGATGTGATGGAGTCTGGGGGGAATGGTGTGATGGAGTCTGTGGGGCATGATGTGATGGAGTCTGGGGGGAATGATGTGATGGAGTCTGTGGGGCATGATATGATGGAGTCTGGGGGGCATGATGTGATGGAGTCTGGGGGGAATGATATGATGGAGTCTGTGGGGAATGATGTGATGGAGTCTGGGGAATGATATGATGGAGTCTGTGGGGAATGATGTGATGGAGTCTGGGGGGAATGATGTGATGGAGTCTGTGGGGAATGATATGATGGAGTCTGTGGGGCATGATGTGATGGAGTCTGTGGGGAATGATGTGATGGAGTCTGTGGAGAATGTGCTGCTGAATGAAATAAAACTTGGAATCCAACACGCGAGCTTTGTCTCTCTTTGTGTGGCCATAAAACGTCTGGCTGTAAGTATTTGTACGTTGAGTTCTCTCATAAATGTTTATGAAAATCAGTAATAATAAGAGAAAGTCCGTTCTATAGTTAATCCGTAGCCATATGCTAACCGCTAGCATGTCAATGGGAACTGCAACGTAAATTAGCCGGAAGCTAGCCGCTAGCGCGGCGACGGAGGTTCTACTGTAAGTCAGCCTGAAGCTAAACGCATCAGTTTGCGGGCAGTTGTTTCATCGGGCATGGCCGTGCGTACAAATAGTGGCTGTATTCGTCTGTTTCAGCTTGATATCGAACTGACGTGTATTTGGTCGGTATGTTTAGTTTTACAGATTTTCTTGAGTAAAGTCTTTAAACGGGGCTCCTTCTGAATCGGAGTCTTTCCGGGGAGCCTGTTATCTGTCTGCCGAGCTAGCAGGCTGGACACGACATGCTAGCAGGGGCAGAACGACAAGTAAAGCTACTGTAAACTACTAATAAGACCCGTTAGCCCCTAGCTAACGGGTCTGACCCTTAAGCCGAGCGGTTAGTGACGTCGCCTTGTGGTGCAGTACACCTCGTATCGAATCCCGCACCGGGCGAGAAAATAACCGGTTACACTACGTTAGGCTACTCATTCACTGCAGTCCTTCCATCAAAGTACACAAGAATATAACAAATGACAATTTAACACCACAACGCACCTCAACGAAGCAGCATGGGCACAGTGACGTCACACAGAGGCGGCCCCCCCCGTCTGCCACCCCCCCGCAGCGAGTCAGGAAACATGCAGCCGGAACATGTCGGGCAGATTTAACAGGGTGTACCGGCGGGTTTACCGACCAACCCAGCGGCAAAACTCGGAACAGGGTAGCAACGACCCCCCGTTATTACATGTCCACACAGTTTAGACCAGGGAAACACCTCAAGCGAGCGAGCAAGCAAGCAAGGGGTCGGGAGCGTTACGACGCGTCTCGCCGCCGCAAGAGCCGCTCCACTTTTCCCGCGAGTTCGCAGCCACGTCACGCCTGCGTCTCTTGTGCGTCACTAATTTAAGTCCCCCTTGCAACAACAGGTCAATCGGAACGACATGTTCGTGCATTAAACAAAGTTGGTGACAGACTATAGCAGCAAATGTTGCACAGGTTTTGAGATTGTTCAGCAAGAGAACTAAAACGGCCTACGGTCACATGACATCCGGTGTGTGCCGCGTGCAGCAGACCAGGAAGAAGGAAAAGATGGATGCCGGTGATAACGAGCGGCTTAATGCTGACGAACCGGCGGCAAAACAAACAAACAAACTAATGTAAACTACTAATCTGACCCTTTAGCCGAGCGGTTAGTGATGTCCCCTTGTGGTGCAGTACACCCCGTATCGAATCCCGCACCGGGCGAGAAACTAACCGCTTACACAAACAAACAACACCGTTTCCTTGCGACATGGTGGGTTTAAGCTCAGGGACGTGAGCAGAGGGAGGTGTTGTTATAAAACACGCAAAATGAACGTCGCTACATGTCGCGGCAACACGACAAATTGGCATTATTGGTATAAATGGGTTTATGACGTCACTATCGCAACATTGTCCACAATGCTGGCAATACGACTGTGCCCCCCCACACCACCGTGCAGCACCGGGTGGAACGTTAATCAGCCACGTGGCGCGTTTTGAAACGTGATTTTCATCCGGTAATCACTTAACCCGACACATTTCATGACCCGTTTTTTTTTTTTTTTTTTGCTCACCATCATTTGTGTCCACATTATTGGAGGGGGAGCAGGGGGGCCCTTGTGCCAGCTTAGCTGCCATTTAGTTGTTCTTGTGTGCTCCGGCAACCCTAAGAGAGTATGAGGGGCTTTCGCTGTCTCTTTCTTTGGGGAAGTGGGATGGAGTGAGGGAGGTAATGGTCTTACTGGTCTTTTGTTCTTATCGGTGTTTTACAGGGGCATTAGGTGCGTACACTGCTACTATTCAAACTCGATATGCATCCTAGTTTACCTTCACACAGTGGTGGCGTTACTTTTGACTCTTTGGGTTTGGTAAACAATTTGTCTCGTGGATTACAACCTTGTATGATCACCCATCTTCCTCCATCCTCACAAACCAAGAAAGATCAGCGCTATTCTTATTACATCACGGGACACACCAGGGCTGTCCCATCAGCCCGCTGCTCTTTGCAGCTGCTATTGAGCCCCTCGCCCCCAGTATTAGGAATCACCCTTCTATTGAAGCCATCCGACTGGGGAATGTGGATCATCACATTTCCCTGTACGCGGATGATGATGTCCTCTTCCTATCACACCTGAGAAGTCTGTTCCCGTTTTGCTAGATCTTGTAAGGTCGTTTGATATACAATTAAATTGGCAGAAGAGTGAATTTATGTCACTGGGTGCTGATCTTCACACTGAATTTCTGCATAATCTCCCTTTCAAGATTAGCGGATAAACTGAAGTATCTTGGAGTAGTTCTGCCAATAGACCCTAAACTAATTTTTAAGATGAACTTTCTTGAAAAAGTGGAAAAACTGAGGAGGGGGGGGCATTGAATAACGGAGGACTCTTCCTCTTTCTATGGTGGCCTGTGTAAATGCCATCAAAACGGCCTCTCTGCCAAAATTCTTGTATCTCTTTCAAAATCTACCCATTTTTTGGACAAGTTCCTTTTTCAAATATTAGACTCAATAGTTATGTCTTTTGTCTGGTGCTTTAAAGCTCACAGAATATCAAAAACTCATTTACATAAACCAAGGGAGATGGGTGGACTAGGACTACTGTACTTCCTGCATTATTACTGGGCAGCGAATGCAAGGGCCCATGTCTATTGGCAGGACGGTTACAGAATGGAAGTATCCTCCGAGACTCCCTCATGGGTTGCCATTGAAAAGAGTGATGTCAAAAACGGCTCTTTTCCAGCACTCCTTTTCTCAGTACCCAGATCCCCTGCAAATACTAAGGTGGATAACTTAATCACTTTGAATAGCTTGAAAATATGGCAGCAAATTAAGAAGGGCTGCAGACTTCCAGACACTTCTATTCATACCCCAGTAGATTCAAGAGTTTTTGTCACGTACACACAAGTACAAGTCCGAGTGCAGTGAAATGAAGGTATTTATACCTGCTCACCCTCTCCACAGTAGTCCCATTAATCCTCAATGGCGAGTACGTCCTCTGTTGTTGTTGTGCCCTCCTGAAGTCCACAATCATCGCCTTAGTTTTGGAGACATTCAAGAGGAGGCGGTTGTCCTGGCACCGGAGTGACAGAGCAGCAACTTCCTCCCGGTAGGCTTTCTCATCGTCATCGGAGATCTGACCCACCACCACTGTGTCGTCCGCAAACTTGATGATGGAGTTGAAGCTGAACCTGGCCAGACAGTCGTGTGTGTACAGGGAGTACAGTAGGGGGCTGAGGATGCAGCCCTGGGGGGATCCTGTATTCAGAGTAAGGGAGCAGGAGGTGTGACTACCCACCCTGACCACCTGGGGCCTGGCAGTTAGGAAGTCCAAGATCCAGGCACACAGGGGGGGTGTTCAGTCCCAGTTCACTCAGCTTGCCAGCCAGCCTGGTGGGAACTATGGTATTGAAAGCTGAACTACAGTATATCACAATCATGCATCCCCCCATCCCTCTCAGATGCCTCGTTTGACAGCTGGAGGTTAAAAGGTATAGTCCCTTTGAAAGATTTGTATATTAACAAACAATTTGCCTCATTTACTCAATTAAAGTGGCGGGTAACTGAGCTCAAATCTGTGTTTTGGGATACCCATACCCCAGGAAAACATGTCAGTAACCACCCAGCCAATTCTGTATGATTAAAGATGTTGCGAAGTATATAAAACAAAGCTTCAAAAACGTGTAAAAATCTGCACCGTCCACTGGTTTCAGACTCTGGGGGTGTGGCACCGAAAGGAAGACGGCGACGTCACCAAGGAAGCCGGCCAAAAAATCAAGAAAGGAAAACGGGAAAAATGGTCTAACTCCACAAATCAGTTCTATACATGGTTCAACACATTTTAACATGTCAACAGCAATACATCTCCCACATTTATAAAGTACTTTGAAGCAAATCTGTCAATTTGGTTACCCTGCTCTTTCACAAGACAAGTTCTGTCCTCCCACAACACGTTTCTTGCGATACTTACAGTTTAGGGATGATGTTGGTCAGCGTGGGCCCAACTGAGTCTCTCCCTGGAGGAAGAAGGATTTATCAGCTTTTGTTGGGCCCACCTGGATCCAAAACATTGGTCTCAGACTTTGTAAATCTATTTTCTGAACAAGTGACTTACGCCACACTCTGAAAAATGCCTGGGAGGAGGAACTGGGTGTACAGGTCGGGGATGGTGTTTGGGAGGAGGGCCTTAACAGGACCCGGTCTTGTTCTGTTAATGCTCGGCATCAGTTCATCCAGGTCATGGTGATGCACAGGCTTCATTGTTCAGAAACTAAACTGCACAGAATCTTTGCTACCATTTCCTCTATGTGATCGGTGTAAATCTGCAGGAGGCTCTGAACCACCTTTGCTGGACACGCCCAAACCGGTGTGACATAGTCAAGTGGTTCTCTGACATGTACAGCTGTGTGTTTGAACCTGGTCTAGAGATTGCACCATTTGGGTTTTCTCTTTCTCTACTAAACCACAGTGTCTCCTTGCAAGGCACTATTATGTAGGGAATGGTCATCGTGAAGAAAGTATTTTTAAGGCTCTGGAAGTCACATACTGGGCCTCAGTATAAGACCTGGTTAACCGAGCACACCAGTATATGACATATGGTATACAACATATGGTATATGACATGTGGTATATGACATGTGGTAAACGACATATGGTATACAACATATGGTATATGACATGTGGTATATGGCATGGTATATGACATATGGTATATCACATATGGTTTATGACTGGTATATGACATATGACATGACATGTTATATCACATATTGTATATGCCACGTTATATCACATATGGTATACGACATGTTATATCACATATGGTATATCACATATTGTATATGATATATGTTATATCACATATGGTATAGGACATGTTATATCACATATGGTATAGGACATATGTCATATGACATATGCTATATGACATATGGAGAAAGTTCGATATGGCATGATGGCCGGTCTTAATACATTTTCTGATGTATGGCAGCCATTTCTGGAGCACCTTGCTCAGTACGACGCTGAACCTGACCAGCAACAACAGAGTCAGTGTGCCGTCCACCTCCCTCAGACTGCTAAGACGTGTTGTGCTGGTGATGCAGCAGTGCAATTCATTATTTTACTCAAGTACGCCCTGTTTCTTTTTTGTCCTGAGTTTTTAATTTTGGTTTTTACTTTTTATATATGGGTTTCTGGTTTCTGAACTGTACAGTGGAAAATCCACAAAAAATATTGTAAAATAAATAAATAAATGAATAAAAAGAAGAAATAAAGGAAGGATTTTTAGTGTAATATCAAAATTACATTGACTGGATGTGGTCTGCTGTCTCTGCAGGCTTGGCAGCTGTTGGGTATGACACAGGCAGAGAATGAGAACGAGCAGGCAGCCATCGTCTCCCTTCAGAGGTTTGCTTTCATGTAGTTTCATGTAGTAAAAATGTAAAAATACTCTGAGGTTTGAATGAAATGATGAAGTCTGGAAATGCTGAGTTCAATCCCGAATGCCATGCTGATCTTCAGCTGTCAATATGGCTTTGTCATTTTCTACCCGACCAATAGAGGGCGCCCCTGAGTCTGAGCCATTTAAAAATGACTGTGTCATATTACAGCATTTAGAAGAAGAAATAAAAAAGCCACTTTATTTTGTCATCGTACAGTTGTTTGGTTACGATGAATGTGTTGTCTGCATTTAACCAGCCTATTGTGTAGGAGCAGTGGGCCGCTGCAGCGCCCGGGGACCAACTCCACTTCTTTCCACTGCCTTGCTCAGGGACACAGGCAGGAGTTTTAACCCTAACATACATGTCTTTTTGATGGTGGGAGGAAACCGCAGCACCCAGAAGAAACCCACGCACACATGGGGAGAACACGCAAAACCCCTCAATTCTACAGCATGCTAGTTCACGTTGTCTTTAAAGGGAGATTTCACTGATTTCCGTCCTTATTTCCGTGTCTGAACCGTAGATGTGGCATCTTCACAGAAGGTTGAATCAGTTCATCTGGACACAACGTTTATTGACAGACACGTTTCATCGTCATCTAAGTGACCTCTTCAGTCTAACTGACTGAAGAGGTCACGCTACTCACACACTCACTCTCCTCGCTTGTCAGCACATGTCCATCTCTATCCTTCATCACCCTAACCTGCCTCACATCCTTCCCAGCTCGCTCCCTCTGTCTAGCCAATCGGTACAAGCCCTTTTCTCCTTCCTTAGTGTCTAACCTGTCATACAACTCACCATACGCCTTTTCCTTTGCCTTTGCCACCTCTCTTCGCCTTAAGCTGCATCTCCTTGTACTCCTGTCTACTTTCTTCATCTCTCTGACTATCCCACTTCTTCTTTGCCAACCTCTTCCTCTGTATACTTTGCTGTACTTCCTCATTCCACCACCAAGTCTCCTTGTCTTCCTTCCTCTGTCCTGATGACACACCAAGTACCTTCCTAGCTGTCTCCCTCACTATTTCTGCAGTGGTTGTCCAGCCATCTGGCAACTCTTCACTACCACCCAGTGCCTGTCTTAACTCCTGCCTGAACTCCACACAACAGTCTTCCTTCTTCAACTTCCACCGTTTGATCTTCGGCTGTGTCTTCACTCTCTTCCTCTTCTTGGTCTCCAAAGTCATCCTACAGACCACCATCCGATGCTGCCTAGCTATGTTCTCCCCTGTCACCACCATGCAGTCTCCAATTCCTTTCAGATCGCGCCTCCTAGATAAGATATAGTCCACCTGTGTGCACTTTCCTCCACTCTTGTACGTCACCCTGTGTTCCTCCCTCTTCTTGAAATATATATTCACCACAGTCATTTCCATCCTTTTCACAAAATCCACCACCACCTGTCCTTCCACATTCCTCTCCTTGACACCATACCTACCCATCACATCCTCATCACCTCTGTTCCCTTCACCGACAAGCCCATTGAAGTCCGCTCCAATCACCCCTCTCTCCTCCTTGGGTACCCTCTCCACCATGTCGTCCAACTCACTCCAGAATTCTTCTTTCTCTCCATCTCACACCCAACTTGTGGGGCATATGAACTCATCCCACCATCAAGTCTCCTTGTCTTCCTTCCTCTGCCCAGATAACACACCAAGTACCTTCCTAGCTGTCTCCCTCACTAGTTCTGCAGTGGTTGTCCAGCCATCTGGAAATTTAAAAAAAATGAAGGTACAGTCATCAGCACCTTCGATTTCCAGCTTCCTACTCATCACTCTGTCTGACACTCTCTTCACCTCCTGCACACTCTTGACATACTCTTCCTTCAGAATTACCCCTACCCCATGTTTCCTTCTATCCACACCATTGTAGAAGAGTTTGAATCCACCTCCGATGCTCCTGGCCTTACTCCCCTTCCACCTGGTCTCTTGCACACACAATATGCCTACCTTCCTTCTCTCCATCATGTCAGCCAGATCTCTCCCTTTACCAGTCATAGTGCCAACATTCAAAGTTCTGACTCTCACCTCCACACTCCTACCCTTCCTCCTCTCCTGCTGCCTCTGGACATGCCTTCCCCCTCCCCTTCTCCTTCGCCCAACAGCAGCACAGTTTCCACCGGCACCCTGCTGGCTAACAGTACCGGTGGCGGTCATTGGTAACCCGGGCCTCGACCGATCCGGTATGGACATCTGATTTGTGATTGGCATATTTGATTTGGCAAAGGTTTTACACCGGATGCCCTCCCTGACGCAACCCTCTCCATTTATCCAGGCTTGGGACCGGCACTAAGAATGCACTGGCTCATGCATCCTCAGTGGCTGGGTTACCGTAGCCCGCTATAGCCAACCGGTTTACTTCTGTCATCCAATGATGTCAGTGGATGAAGTCTGATTGTCTGAGCTGTTTGTTTTCTATTCTCCACCAATGAGAAACTCTCCTGCAATGCATTCTGGTACATGTAGTGAATGTAGAACAGATCTCTTTGCAGGAGAACGTTGATTTCTGTCAAGCAGAGTTGAACTGAAGTTGTTTTAAAACTTTCTTTAAAAAACTAGGTCACCAGCAGTAACTGCGCATGCAGATTATTAGCAGCAAAATCTCCCTTTAAATAACGTGTTCAATAATGCTGCTTTTTTCTTTTTTACCATTTTCTGCACTTTTATTTTCATCAGTTTTGTTTTGTTTTTGTTTTTTTGCTGCAGTACTACTGCATTTGAATTAAAATATATACAAATACATATGCTGCAATAATTACTTTCATTATTACTATTGTTATTTTTTATTATTGTTGTTATCATTAGTTTTTTTTGCTGCTGTTATTATTATTATTACTACTACTACTACTACTACTTTTGTTGTTCTATATTTATTATTAGCCTGACTGATTTAGCTGAAGCCTAACTTAACACCTTTGTTATGGCTCAGCGTTTTCGGTTTTTATTTTTCAAAGCCATCCAGCATGCCAAATTTCGCCATAAGAGGACACTGTTACATAACCTCACACGAACAGGAACAACTTTTGGATCCATGGAAACATAAAATCCGGGTGAAAATCAGTTTAATATGATCTGCTCCTTTTAAAAAATCTGGGTATTTTTCAGTGAAAATCGGTAAAAACCAAAAAACGCTGAGCCTTGACCACTGTACATGAGACAATACCAGGTTTGGGAACTTTTTGGAGGTTACATATCATTTAAAGATTAAACTAAGTGATGAATGATAATTTGTGATTACTTGAATTAACTTATTGAACTAAATAGCTAAATAATGAATGATTATTGTTTCTGTCCCGTCAGAAGTCTGCAGCTTCGTCCCAACAACCTGCCAGCTCTGATGGCACTCGCCGTCAGCTTCACCAACAGTGGTCTGCAGCAGGAGGCCTGCGAGGTGCTGCGCCGTTGGATCCGCCACCACCCCCATTACAAACACCTCCTCCAGGACAGCAGGAGCCCCCTGCAGGGTTCCCCACACCATGGGCTTCCAGCTCCCCCGCCCAGCAGGTACTCCTACCAACACCTTTCATTCATGTTGAGTCAGAGAGCGAGAGAGTCATGAAATGTCAAAGACAGGAGGGAGGGAGGTTCTGCTTTCTAGTAAGGTCGGCTTTCTAGTAAGGTCTATCTGGTCCATCTGTCAAAAGAAAAAACAATTATAGAAAAATACCATGTTTGAACCTGTTCTTGAACATATCAAAACAAATACAAGATTCTACAAACCCATCTTTCTGATGGTGAACATCATAAGCTTAGGAAGTCCAGGGCAAACGAAGTATACTATGCTTCACACCTATCAGGGAGGAAAAGGGGAGTATCTGTCCTAATACACAGACACATCAATTTCACACCAACATTAATACATAAAGACAATGAGGGGAAATGTATCTTGGTAAATGGTTTAATTGATGGTACTGAAGTATCCTTTATAAATGTATATGCACCCAATGAAGATGAACCTGGATTTATCAAACCAGTCTTCAACAATATAATACAGTACAGCTCTGGACTTTTATTGATGGGAAGGGATTAAAACTGTGTTTTGCCGCAACGCATGGATAAACAACCCGTATTGGACGCTCCCCTCCCCAAAATGAGCAAAATGCTTAAACACCATTCCCTTGAATTGGGCCTTGTGGATGTCTGGAGAAGTACATTTCCAAGAAACAGGGATCTTACATACTATTCATGTAGACGTGTGTCCTATTCTAGGATTGATTACTTTCTCACCCCTCAGTCAGAGTTGCACAGAGTAGTGGACATAGAAATACTACCCATTACTATCTCTGACCATTCACCTGTCCTACTTTTGTGAGATGTAGGTCATAGACCAACCTCAAAACAATGGAGACTTAATGCGTCCCTCCTTAATGATAAAGAATTTACCACCTTTATCACGACAGAGCTTAATAACTATTTAGATACTAATACCTCACCAGAAACATCACCTCTTATATTGTGGAACTGTGCTACAGCGTACAGCAGGGGTCGCATCATTTAATTTACATGTGCTAAGAAAAGGAAAAAGGATGCTAAAAAGAGGGAATTGGAGAATAAAATAAGGAGTTTAGAAAAACAACATAAATTAACCACCTCACCTAGTCTCATTAGAACTCTTAATGCAACCCATAGAGAACTTAACAGCTGTTATCAGCGAAGATTGAGGCAAGCCCAAGATTCACTAACCAGCAGTATTATGAATGGTAACAGAGCAAGTAGTTTGTTGGC
Source organism: Lampris incognitus (assembly GCF_029633865.1). Classification (NCBI taxonomy): domain Eukaryota; kingdom Metazoa; phylum Chordata; class Actinopteri; order Lampriformes; family Lampridae; genus Lampris; species Lampris incognitus. Next base: position 48,550,065 of record NC_079224.1, read on the forward strand.
ATTTACACTGAAAAAGCAGCAATCATCTAACATTGTGCATAGAATAAAACCCAAGAACTCCAAATTCCACACTAAACCAGATAAGATAGCAGAATCTTTCACCGAGTTTTACAAATCCCTATATAATAACTCAAGAGACTTCCACTGAGGATACACAACTTGAAATATTTCTAAAAGACATAAAATTGACAGAATTAACAGAATCGATGGTTAAGGAATTAGATGAACCAATTGAGGAAAGGGAAATTAAGCAGGTGATCTCCACTGTGAAAAATAATAGAAGTCCAGGACCAGATGGATTTATGAATGAGTTTTGCAAAACCTTTAAAGACATGTTATCTCCCTTGTTATTAAAGCGTACCATCATGCATTTGCGCTAAAAGTTGTGGCCCCCTCCTGGAGAGAAGCAAACATAATGGTAATACATAAAGTAGGGAAAGACCCTACTGAATGCCAGTCCTATAGGCCAATATCATTACTGAATGGAGACTTGTGCATTTTAACAGCAATTTTGGCTAGACGGGTCAGTAAAATTATCACCCAAATCATCCATCCTGATCAGACTGGTTTTAATACGGGAAGATACTATGGAGATAATATCAGAAGATTACTTAACATAATGTCCCATCAAAAGGATGAGGAAAAGAAGCGATAATCATATCATTAGATGCCCAAAAGGCCTTTGATCATGTGTCATGGCAATACTTATTTCAAACACTAAAACAGTTTAAATTTGGCTCTAATTTCATAAATGATATGAACAC